>NC_141534.1:4472500-4532500 GCF_021556685.1 Rattus norvegicus
AATTTTATGGTAGGGGTCACCACAACATGAGGAACTGTGTTAAGCATTAGGGGCATTGAGAATCACTGTTTTAAAGGCAGGTGAGAGCAGTGTGCCCTTGTGACTATTAGGTTTATATTTATATATTATATTCATATAACTTTAGGATCTGTTCCTTAGTATATGCTATAACCATATTTTATACTGTTTTATTTCTTGGAGTTTTCTTTTGTATTCAGAAACTACGTGTGTGTGTATTTGTATGTATGTGTGTGTGTGTGTATGTGTGTGTATCTGTGTGTGTCTGTATGTGTGTGTGTATGTGTGTATCTGTGTGTGTCAGTATGTATGTGTGTGTATGTGTGTATGTGTGTGTATGTATGTGTGTGTCTGTGTGTATGTATGTGTGTCTGTGTATACATACTGTATATATGTGTGTGTGTATGTATCTGTGTGTGTGTATGTATCTGTTTGTATGTGTCTGTGTGTATGTATGTGTGTATCTGTGTGTATGTATGTGCATGTGTGTGTATATCTGTGTGTGTGTATGTATCTGTGTGTGTGTCTGTGTGTATATATGTGTGTGTGTCTGTGCATGTGTGCATGTGTGTGCGTGTATGTGTGTATATGTATCTGTGTGTGTCTGTGTGTATGTATGTGTGTGTGCACATGTGTGTGTGTGTGTGTGTATGTGTGTGTGTGATATCCCCCAATTGTCCTCCACTTTCCTCTCTTCATTTATTTTTGAATATTCTTTCCTTCATCTGTATCTCCCTCAATTTCTTTCATCAGTGTCTTGCTTCTCCATTTTCTGTTGTGGTTGGTTGTTTTTGGACAGGATTTCTCGTTAAACCCTTGAACTGGGAGTCTGCTGATCAGACTGGCTGGCCAGCGAGCCCCAGGGGTTTCCTATCTCTGTCTGCTAAGCGCTGAGATTACACCCACACACTGTCACTGTTCCGACTGGATTTTTTTCCCACGAGTTCTGCGGATCCAGTTCAGGCCTGCACACTAGCAAGGCAAGCACCTCTCACACTGAGCTACACTTCTGACTCTGAGGACGTTCTCCTCTACTCTGCTTGCTTTTGGGTTTGTAGTGCTGGGATGGAGTTCAGCGTCTCATATGTGTTGCCAAACGCTCTGCCACTGAGCTGCACCCCTAGTCTTCTCCTAGAATCTTATTGGACAGGGTCTTCCAGAAGCTTCTAGAAGGAGTTTAATATTGTTGCTCTACCCCACTGATAAGTATCAGACATCATCAGTCCTTAAATCCTGAGGTCATTGCTTCCTGATGTCTCATATTCCTGATGGAATGTACTGCTATTTGGATTCATGTTTCTCTCTCTCTCTCTCTCTCTCTCTCTCTCTCTCTCTCCCCCTTCATCCTCTCTTCTCCCCTCCCTTTCTTCTTTCCATCCTTGCTGTTTTTAGGACCTCCTACTTCCCCTTTTTGGAAATTTCACAGTGATATGTGGGGTTTTTTTGTCGTTTGTTTTTTATAATTAATTATTTTATGTATGTGAGTACACTGCAGCTGTCTTCAGACACACCAAAAGAGGGTATCGGATCTCACTACGGATAGTTCTGAGCCTCCAATGTGGTTGCTGGGAAATGAACTCAGGGTCTCTGAAAGAGTAGGCAGTGCCTCTGAGCCATCTCTC
The DNA here is from genome assembly GCF_021556685.1 of Rattus norvegicus. Classification (NCBI taxonomy): domain Eukaryota; kingdom Metazoa; phylum Chordata; class Mammalia; order Rodentia; family Muridae; genus Rattus; species Rattus norvegicus. The sequence continues at coordinate 4,474,141 of NC_141534.1, forward strand.
CAGCCCCGTTGTTACTGTTTTTTGCTTTTTCTATGTTAGATGCTGGGCTGGGCATTTTTTTTAATAAAACAAAACAAAACAAAACAAAACAAAACAAAAAACCCCTTGCAACAAAGAAGAAATCTTCCATCTCCTGGGGTGCTGGTGGGCAGGGAGGGTGCAGGCTGTGGAAAAACTGGCTGACTAATTGCTTCCTCCTTGGCTGTCTGAGGGTTGGCTGCCATCTTGACACAGTAACTTGCCAGACCTGGAAGTTTATGACCTACTGACTCCTTCAAAGAAAACAAAAAACTATCTGTCCCTGACCCCAGGAATACAATAGTATCCAAGACAACACAAAACAAAAACAAACTAACAAACCGAGAAAACCCTAAAAAACAAAATCCAGCAAATTAGATAAGACCATATTGGATGGCATCTTTGAATTTAGATTCCACAGTCATCCTAGGGCTTGTAATACAATTGGCCCTAGCGTGATGTATATGGTTCCTTGAATTATGCAAAGAAAACTGAGCCTAAACACTCCAGAGACATGACCTATATGGAGAGAAAAAGAACCCTCTATGAGCAACAAGGAATACAAGAGTAGAGGGGAAAGGCCAGGGGCACAACCACAGCCTGGGTTGGTGTTGGGAAAGCTGGAGTGGAGCGTCCACCTTGGCTTTATCCACTGCCATTGTATGAATTTTTTTGCTAAAACAAAACAAAATAAAAACTAAACTGAAAAACAAAATCCTGCCCAACATCACTTTTGGGGGAGCTGAGTTCAGAAGGTAGAATTTCACTAATTCTGTAGCTGGTTTCAGGAAACGGCATTTTGGGGTTTACCCTTCCTGGAGCAGGTAGCTCAGCGTCTTGGCTACCCAGACAGGGCTGGGATGGTAACTGGAGCTGCACCTGGGATTCTAATTACTCCCACCTCAGACTTCCAAAGCTCCCCATCCCACCCCAATTTCAGGCCTCTCCCATGCTCTGGTCTCCTTCCCTGTACCCTGACTCTACTTCATCCTCTGAGACTTTTGAGGTTCTCCTTAGGGGTGTTTTTCAGACTCCCCTAGTTAGTTGCCACCATCTCCCTCAACCCATCCCTGTATTCACAGATCGGGTTGGCATTTCTTATTTTTGTAACCTACTTCCGCTCCTCTCAGGATGGAGTAAAGGAAACAGGCATATGCTCAAGCTGTTGCAGTTAATGCAAAGTCACGTCTTGGCTACTTATTTTGCTAACACCCTCCAGGTCAATCAATATACTACCTCGAAATCACTGAAGGCATGCCTCTGTTGTAGAGTATGTTTAGAGGACACCTCCTTACTCTGTTCTTTATCCCTAGATGTTTTTTCTTTGTCGACAGGCCTCCGAACTAGCTTTTCTCTAAGGTAACAAAGGCATGCCATTCAAACAACATGAATAAAGGAATCCAATTACTGGAGCGACTATAGTACGCTAGTTGCTAGAGTGTGTATTCTGTAGTCAGAATGCCTCCTTCGAGGTTCCTGGAACCTCTGCAAGGCGGGCATCACACCCATTTTTATGGAGAGGACTCTGGTTTACAAACTCCTCCCAGGACATTCTGGTTTTCAAGAAATGAACAGCTGGTAAGATGTAGATCCTGGTCTCAAATGGGTCATCTCACTTCTAACCTGATCACTCTTTTTGGGGCCCTTTGCTGTCGATCCCAAAGAAGGAACCGATGTTAGGCAGTGGCAGTATGTACATGCCAAAGGCTTCATGGGAGAATGACAGGTCCACCATGGTAGAGACTGTATGCGGTTGCCCCATTACCATTACCATCTCTCAAGCATGAGAACAATGCTTGCCTCATTGGGTGTGTGCACCGATTTAGTTTGGGAAGTCACACATGGAGGGAGGTGAGGGGCGTCACCTCACTGAATGCTAAGAGGTTTCCTCAGGTAAACCTGAGTCCAGAATCCTTGGGCTTTTGTTTCTCAGGAGCCTGTACTTTCTAGGTGTGCTACTTACATGCAGTCTGAGAATTATCCACAACCCTCTCTCAGCTGAGCCGTAGCTCAGGGCAACAGGCTCTAATGAGACAGTCAAGGAGCTGGCCTAAGTCAGCCCAGAATAACCCAGCATTGATTGAACAAAATAGTGAGTGTCCAGGACATTTTAGGCACCAGACATGGAGATTTTTATATTCGTGGTACTCTTTTTATTCTCATAAATGTCCTGACTCCTAGGTAGCTAGTCGGCTTAAATTTAGTTCCTTAAATATCCATTTACCCAATAGAACAGTTACTCAAAATTCAAGTCTGTTTGACAACTAGATTTCATTTTAATGTCTTATGTTTTGGGGCAGTTTAATGATGAGATGAACCAATAAACAAAATGGTTCTTTTTTAGGCACAGCTAATAAAACTTATAATAGGTATTTGTTGAATTTGGGAAAACTTACTCCTTTAAAGAACAGGATTCTTTCAAACACTCAAAAGTGCCTTTTTCTATCTGACCTACTTTTGGACAGTTCAGCTCTTTTTAGTCAGCGTATGGAGAGCCTTTGGATTGAGAATTTCAATTAAATTAAAATTTAATTTAATATTTATTTCTAGGACGCCTGAACAGATGTACAAGTGCTCCAGAGGGCGCCGAATTCACACCAATGGGCTTTAGGTGAGTCGTTCCTCAGCTAAATTGGGAAAGAAGAAAATGCGAATGAAGCGTTGGGCAAGACCATTAACCAGTAACAGAGTCTGATTTTCTTCTTCACTTACACGAGGAGGCTACAGGGGCTTCTCTTACTCTGTGGTGTGTGTGTGCGCGCGTGCGCGCGCGCGCGCTCATGTGTGTGTGTGTGTGTGTGTGTGTGTGAGTGTATGTATGTTTGTGTGAGTGTGTGTATGTGTGTGTATCTATGCATGTATGTGAGTTGTGCATGTGTGTGTTTGTGTGTGTATCTATGCATGTATGTGAGTTGTGCATGTGTGTGTGTTTGTGTGTGTATGTATGTGTGTGTGAGTTTGTGTGTTTGTGTGTGTATATATGTGTATAATATGTGTGTGAGTGTGTGTATGTGTGCGTATGTGTTCAAGTGTGTGTGTATGTGTGTGTGAGTGTGTGTATGTGTGTATATGTGAGTGTGTGTATGTGTGTGTGAGTGTGTGTATGTGTATGTGTGTGCGTGTGCATGTGTGTGTGTATGTGTGTATATGTGAGTGTGTGTATGTATGTATGTGTGTGTGCATGTGTGCTTTCCCCTAGTTGACATAGGATGTGATCTCACATTCTTTTAAGTCAGACAAGTCAGCTCCTCTATGGATGTTTTAGAGCCACACACCACTTTTTGGGAATGCTTCACACACTCTAACCCACCTATTCACCTCAAAACCATACTCACATCATCTGGGGGTCACACTAATGACTTAACATAGGGATGGTGGAGACAGCCCTCTGGATAGCCTTGAAAGGATTTACATAGAAATATTTATAATATTAAATTATTAAATATATAAACTCAATAAAAATATAAATTAAAATATCAACATCAGACAAATGGAAAAGGGAGGGCCTAAACAATATCTGCCTGTCTAACGTGCGCTTGGATCAGAATTTGGTTTTGGTCGAGTGTGTTGACTCTGGTAGGATGCCTGTTTTTAATAGAAGACAATGAGATCCAGGGGTTCAAAGCAAGTTGGGGAGACGTTGGAGAAGCAGAGGAATAATGGAACTCGGAGCTGGAGAGATGGATGGTTTGGTGGTTATGAGCACCGACTCTTCTCCCAGATAACCCACATTCTATTCCCAGCACATGGCATCCCATAGCAGTATGTAACCCCAGTTATAGTGGATCTAGTGCCTTCCTGTGGACTCCGTGGTTATTAGGCACGCAAATGTTGCACAGACATGCATGCAAGCAAAACATAATACACACACACGAAATAAGATTTAAAAGTTGAAGAGGATCATAGAAAAGAATAATTATTTTAGAACACGAGACTGTCAAAAACTAATCTAGGAAACAATAAGTGATCTCTTTTGTTTCTTTAAAAAAAGTTTAAGTAAAAGTTGTTTTTGAATAGTGTTGTACGGAGCTTCAGGGCAGAATGCTTGTTTGGCATGCAAGAGACTCTGGCTTTGAATTCTAAGACTGTGGAAACTAGATACCTCTGTTTTGTTTGTTTGTTTGTTTGTTTTGAGGCAGGTTTACCAGACTGGCCTTGAACTCATAAAGTTGTGAGTGCTGTGTCACAGGTTGGCATTGCCACACCCAGTACAAATGTCTTCATGTTCACATTTGGGTAACAATGGGGTACTAATATAGTAGTATCTTTAAAGCTTCAGAAAGCATGTTGAGACATGTCTAGGGACAGTGTTCTTCTGCCTGGTTATGATGTATAGAAAGTTGAGCTCACCTCACCTCTTCCTAGGATGATTTTTTTCCCTTATTTTTAAAAACCTCCTGAACTTTCCTCCTCACTCACCCTTCTGGGTTTCATTTTGTTTTCATTTGAGTGACATACTCTGCTAAAAGGCAGAGTCAGACTATTGACATGTTACGTCAACATGAAGGTGATCAATAGCCCAAGAGAAGCATCCAAAGTCAGAGAGAGACCTGTGTTCCTCTTGGCTTTAAAGTCCCTGTCTGCAAGCCTAGATTTAGATGCACTGTTGACTTACACCCATCTTCTTCCCTACAGGGCTCAAACACTTGGCCAATTCTTCCTGACAGATTATCACTTAATCCTTACAACCACAGCTTGGGGGCAGGTGTCACTTCTGTCTTACAGAAGAAAAAAGAAAAAGGAAAGAAAGGCAAGTAATCCCCAAGGCGACTCCATTGCAGAATGGAGGACCAGAACTGGAACTTCTCTATTGCACCTCTGCTGCCCCCTTTCTGCCCATAGTTCAGTCTTTCCCACATGTAGTAGTAAAATCGTTTGGCATTCCGTAAAACGATCTGGTTTCCCGCCATTCTCTAAAGAAGGAGCCTTCCCTTCAGTATTCAACCCATGCCTCCATCCCCAATCCTGCTTTCCTTCAATTATGCGTATGTGGACTCTTGTGCCAAGCATTTTCTTTGCATCGGGCATTGCAGTACGCTTTAAAGAAGTCCTCATCTTTAACCAGTTCAACAAATATCACAATTGTGTGGAAGTCTTAGTAGACATGGGGCTTGTGAGATGTTATGAGAGTGCAGATGTAGAAATAGAGGATTTTATAAATTTTCTGGGGATACATTTCTTCTAAAATTCTCCCTATGCAGCCCAGTCTGGCCTTAAACTTCTGCTTCAGTTTCTTGAATGCTGAGATTTAAAATATTTAGAATATTCTATTCTCTCTTTTCATATATATAATTTATGACATTATTACATTTATGTGTATATATTTATTATATGTAATGTATGTTTTTTGTTACATTTATGTGTGTGTGTGTATATGTGTGTGTGCACGCTCACGCTTATGTATGAAGATCAGAGGATAACTTGTAGGAATTGGTTCTCTCCTTTTAACACATGGCCCAGGGATCTCAGGCTTGTCCGCAGACACCCATACCTGCTGAGCCATTTCCCTGGCCCTGGGGATTGGTTTTAATTGGAGCCCTCAAACTTTTAGACCAGTAGAGAAAACACCTGAAGCTGTGTACCAGGTTTGCACAGAGAGGTTTGTGGCTCAGGGAGTAGAGGCATCTTGGACCATCGCACAGGTGTTTTAATGATTTTGATGTTTGAGTGGAGCAAGAGTTGTCAGGACTTAGAAAGGGAAGAATACGGTCCAGGCAAAAGAAGCCACAAGAGGAAAAGTACACACTAATAATTTGCTTGGACTTCAACCCAGAGGGTTAATCGAGGCAGAAGAGGATGACAAAATATGTAAGGCAAAGAGTTAGGGTTCATATCAAGAAAGCAAGAAATAATGTCCAAAATCAAGCAAGAATAACAAGGATACTAAAAACATTCTCACAAGTATTACTAGAGCTCACTGTAAAGTTAATTTTCTAATGCTATTAGACAAAGGTCAGTTCTTTCCCGTTCCTTTCCAGACGTTTCTAGAAGACTCTATCTTAGGATAAATCTGCATTCTGGAGTTGAGCTCGGAGCTTGTTTCTGGGTGATAATGTGCTCTGAATTCCAAACATGGTTTTCAGAACATCCAAGGAGCAAGGGGCCTGTGAACCCGCATGGCAGCATGACTGGTTGGTGCCCTAATTATAGATCACCAAATACTTGGTGTTCAATAGGGGGCCGTGAGTGAAAAGAGGGGGGTTGAGGGAACAGGCCACAGGTCACATTGAAAACCTGCTCGTTCTGTTGGTGAGAAAAGAGCAGGAGTTTGTGGCATAAGTTGGAGTTTGAGGTAACGGCAGTGGGAGAAGCCATTTTCTGTGTATCCCTGTGGAAGTCTCTGGCATATTGCTTTAATGTTATTCCCACGCCTCTGCGGCTGCAGAACTAAACAGGAGGATTAACTGGTTCGTTAGATCAAGATGCAGGACTGGAATTGTGGTGTCGTTGGTAGAGTGTGTGTGCTTTATATGTAAATCCCTAGGTCCAGTCTCCGGAATTGCATAATCTGACTGGGGCGATGGGACATGCCTATAATCTCAGTACTCTGGAGACGGTGGTGGGTATCAGAAGTTCCAGCTCATTCACAACTATATAGCTAATTTGAGGCTAGCCTGGGCTACAAGAGACCCTGCTTCAAAACACAAAACAAACCAAATTAAGTTGGTGCACATAATCATCTCTCCACAGGGCGCTGATCTGCACTCACCGTTCCTCTAGCTTTTAAAGCACCTTTGCGAGTGGCCTTAGATAGGTCACAGATGGTTGTTCCACACTCGATAGTCTTCCTTTCAGTCCGCATTTGAGCGATACATCTTTTCGCACCCTCCCGTACAAACCGGAATGTGTTTGCTTCCTTCTCTAAAATAAAGCCTCTGTCTCTGGGACATTAAGAGGGCATAGTCCCATGACACAGATTCCAGGCGAATTCTGGCATCCGAATAAGCCTTCCCTTTTTCAAGAGTCAAGGCAACCAGTCAAGAGCAAGCAGTCTTTGGGCACTGAGATGAGTGTGCTACCTGCCAACTGGGCTGCTCTGGGCCTATTGTTACTGAGACCAGGGGAAGCGTAAGGAACAGAGGGGGTTTGTGTCATTGGGACGCCTTTGATGAACACATCTGCACCAAGTTGAAAAGGAAAATGGGCCAGGCCACTTTCTCCTCTCTGCTCTCCTTGGGGTTCCTGAACATTCTCACAGGGCAGGACTCATACATATTTGGTCCAAATCATAACCAAGGCACCATGTCCCTTTTAATTTCCCCGTCACCACCTATTCCTGACTTCCGGGGGTTCCACTGAACCAAGGAAGGTAGAAAGCTACTCAAGCAGAGGCTTGCTAACCCCATGTATCTCCAGGGATGTGTCTTCCAGAGTCCCACTCCACCACTGTGTTTTCAATCAAGAGGTTTTCACTGAGTAGTCACCGCACCAAACGGTGCCCGCTCTTTCTCAGAGGCAGCAAATGGAGAAACAGTTCTCGAGTCAGAACGGTACAGAAGAATCTTGGCAACTGTGCATCCTGTAGTCTGCCTTTCAGAGCTTCGTGCCTATTTCCTCTTAATTTTGTTCCATGGTGACACATGCACGCGTGCGTACACACACACACACACACACACACACACACACACACACACTATACATAATACATATACACACATGTACCACAACCATATATATACATATGTATATATACATACACACATACATATATACATACACACACACATATATATATCCTATATACATTTCACACTCTTCAAAATATTGTTCTCCCAGAGAATACCCAGTTAAACAGAAAACTGAGAAAGACACTATTTCAGTGAACTATCAGACAGTAAATGGTTACTCCGCAGGCCCTGGGTCCCCAGAGGCTTGTAATATGAAGTTCAGAGTTCCAGCCTTCATTCTTAGCATGTGTGGAAATCTTTTAAAATGATTTTGTAGATAAACGGAGGGCGGAAAAGCTTTGGTGTTTTACAGTAAAAACTTTTCTTGGCTTACAAAACCCTTTTTTTAGAGCCCTAGAGAAAATGAATATCTGCATAATTAAATCAATGTATCATATATAATGAATATCAAGTCACCAAAAAAAAAAAAAACCTCAAAAAACAAAAACCCGCAAAAACCTGGCAAAGCAGTTCTGAGACGGAGGCTGCCCAGCTCCTTGGAAGTTTGCTCAGTTCCTTACTCACAAAAAGTTCCCTTCCCCATTGTCGCTTCATGTCTAACAGTCAGAAGGACACCGGCCAAAACAAAATAATACAAAACAAAAATCTTAGAACTTGAAAATCCACAGCCTACGTACCCCAAAATCTTGGTCCTCCATGAACGGAGCCGCTCGTGTTCTAGCGAGCCATGCGTTCAAATGATCCTGGACTTCCTCTCTGACTCACGGATCCACAGCTCTGATGTAAGGCTCTTAGTGGGAAGCTGTTTTCAATTCAGGGCAGATGCGGGACACTCATGGAGCCCTTGAGATTATGAACTTTAAAACAAATCGCCCGGCGGATGATAAGTCCAGAGGCAGCATCTGCTTCCTGAGGCCTTAGCTGGGGCTCCTTCCAAACACTTAACGTATGACACTGCGACAGGAAAGCAAGGCTGGCTTATGAGGTTCTCCGCCTGCGGAGCGAAGGCTGCAAACATGCCTTGGAAACAAGCTTGCGTATACATTTCAGAGTGCTTAACCAGACCTTCAGATGCCTCGGGAGCGAACATCAGGGATGGAAACGCTCCTCCCTCCTGGGCCCCCAGGACTCTTTATACCACTTGGCTCATTTGTGTTTAGTTTTTCCAAAAACTGAAATTGAATTGTTCTGGTTGTCTTTTCTTGGCTCGTGAACGGGAAGGGGAGGGCTGGTCCAAAACTTCCACAGAGAAACATCTAGAAATCCATTTAACATGGCAAGTTTAATGTTCTAGAATTAATGCTCACAGGGCACAAACTGTCTCTAAGTATGACCATCCCGCCCCTATTCTCCCCCACGCCCCTCACCCCTGCCCAGAGACTGCTTCATAGGGTTTAACTCCACCCACACAAACTCTAACTTGGGTTTAATATAACTTCATTCGGTTTAATAACCCTGAAAAGAAAGGTCATAAAAACATTAATTTTTGAAGACATCCCAAGGGGGAAATTTCTAATACTTTAAAAAAAAAAAACGAAGCAAAATACAAGTTTCATATAGTGCTTAAAAGTTGGTGTCTATTGTGTTTTGCTCACACAGATAAGTCCCCGCGTGGGTCAGAAGACGGTTGCGTTAAAATGTGTATACTTTATAAAGTCTACACTAGAGTCGATGGTGGCTTAGAGACACTTGCCACACAAGCGTAACAGACAACCGGAGTTTAATCCCAGGGACAGAGGGTGGAGTGACAACATCTACTCCTGAAAGTTGTCCTTTAACTGCTACGTGAACACTGGCATGCACACACACAGACAGCATGTACTAGTGCTAATATATAAATAGAAAATAATGCTGTTCCTTTGTATGGCGGATATGACATGATGGAGTTAAGTTCCGAGAGTCACCAAAGGCCACTGGAGCTGTGAGTCCCAGGGGAAAGACCCGAACTGTCCATTAATCTCTCCCTTAGGAATGTGTTAAATCATCCCAAGAAGTACTACTTGCTTTTTATTTCATTCTTGATTACTTGTTTGATTATTATTATTAATAATAATTATTAATTTTTATATTAAAGGTGGGTATATTGGGAAGCTGTTCTAAGGCATGTTCACTGGCCCCAAGGATTGAGGCCAGGGGAGTCGCCCTGGGGAGAGATAGGGGGAGGGGGAAGAAAAAGAGTGAAAGGGTGCGTGAGCAGAGAGGAGAAGAGGAAGAGAGAAAGAGCGAGAGCTTATTTGCTCACTTGACAAGGTCTCATATAGCCCAAGCTAGCCTTGAATTCACGAAGTAGCTGAATATGACCTTGAACTCCTGACCCTCCTGTCTCTACCTCCCTAGTGCTGGGCACATGCTGCTATTTCTGGGTTATAAAGCATTAGAGTCAGGGGTATCAAGACTTCTGGATAGGACAGAAAGGACTGTCTCCCTACCTCTCTTTAAAGGAATGGACATAGGGAAACCATCACCAGAGTCAGTTTGTCTATTTGTATAGAGACCGAATTCAATACATGACTTCTAAAGCAAACCTCACGTACAGGGCTGCTATATTAACTAAGCCCTGGCGGGCTGGAGGGTGAGGCCTTCTCTCCTGGTTTTTCAAGGCATCACTAACTACCATTCCCTTAACATAACATGTCAAGGCCTGCTCTCACCTTGGAGCTTGAATTCATAAGGAAAGCTGAGAGGCAAAATTTAGCTGAAAAGTGGGAGCTGATGTATAAGGAAATTTAGGAGGTCATAAGCACTAGGAACTTAGAGCTTTGTTGGCTGGATCTGATATTAGAGAAACCATTCCCAAGGGTGTAATTTCTAAATTCTGTCCTTGTTCATGGGCATCAACAGTGTATTTAGGACTGGTTTGACCAAAAAAATGTGTTTGCACGGAAGTGGCTGGGAGATAGTGGTCACCAAAGAGGGTGATTTTAATAAATGCAGATATCGTGGAAGGCCAAGTGTTGGGAATGACCCCTGGCTTGTGAATCAGGGAGTCTAACTTCTTGTTAGCTCTAGGGTAGATTCAGGTGACCTTATAACCCTGAGCCTGGTACTTCCCTGCAGTTTTGGGTTGCCTGCTGGTGCTGTGATAAAAACGCTGACCAAAAGCGACTTGGGTGTGTGTATGTGCTATTTCAACTTACAGGTTAGAGTCCATTATTGAGGGCAGCCAGGGCAGCTGCTCCAAGAGGAACCTGGAGGGGGAAACTGGGGCAGAAGCCATGGAGGGACATAAAGAAGAGCTGCTTGCTGGTTTAGTTTCTCTGCTGCATGCTCGGCTGTATTTCGTAGGCAGCTCAGATCTTGCCTAGATCTCACAGCCCATAGAGGGCTTGGGAACCCCCACGTCAATTATTAAGAGAATGCCTCATGGACACGCCGGCAAGCCAATCTGAAGGAGGCTATTCCTCACTTGAGGTCCCCTCTTGTCAGATGATCCTAGTGAGTGTCGAGTGGGTTAAAAACTACCCAGCACAACTGATTTCTACCTTTTTCCTACACAAAGGAAATGCTGGTCTGTTAACTCTTCCCTTAACAGCCAGGAGAGGAGCTCTGCAGTCTGAGATGCCATGTTTGGTTCTGAATCTGGGTCTTAGGAGCATAATTAGTTATGTTCATGAAAGCAGTGTCTACCCGTGTACAGCGCTTAGTGGTTCTGACTCTTCATCAGGCAAAGATCCACAGCCCTCCCCTGAGATGCTCTTTTTATCCACAGATACCCACTCAGCCTTATGAAGGCGCTTACAGACTTCAGGAGCATCTTGTTAAGATAGTGTTACCATTAAGATTTTCTTTCCATGCACCTACTTTCATTTCTTGGTTTGATGCTAAAGGAATATTCTTCAAAAATCAACACCTATAATACCGATGTTGGGTCAGATTGTGTCCCACCCCCTGTTACCAAATCCTTAGACCAAAGTCCTAGTCCCTGTAGCTCAGAATGTGACCTCATTTGGGAAAGGATTTTTACAGAGGGAATGAAACCAGGAGGCAATCAGGATGTGGCCGAATCCAGTTCTAATGGTGTCCTTATAAAAAAGGGAAAACTTGGTCACAGAGACGCGTGTGCAGGGAAAACACTAGGCAGAAAGAGAGACTCTGGCAAGCCAAAGCCTGGAACTGGTCCTCCCTCCTGGATCCTCAGAGGGAACCATCCCCGACAATGCCTTGGCTGTAGACTTCCAGACTCTACAACATTAAGGCGGTGAACAGTGTGAGCCGCTACACCAGTGCTCTGTTCTGGCAGCCCTGGTTAGCAAACGCAGCTAGCATCTTCCAAAACCTGATTTTCCATTGCATCTTGTATCCCACTCTGTCCCAGATTCTCACCACACACAAATCAAGGCCTCTTAGTGCCCAAGGATGGTGGGATGGGAGAAACAAACTCCATGAATAGACTAACCAAGGGGAATTCATCAGTAGCTATTCATTGGTTTAGTTATTTAGCTTTTCATTTTATGTTAAAAATCGCATTTATTTATGTGTATGTGTGCACATGTGTGTGTGTACACGCATCCCTTTGGAGGTCAGCGGGCAACCTTGGGGAATTGAGAATTGTTTCTATTAGCATGTAACTTCCACAGATGAATAACAAGTTACCAAAGTCAGGTATGGTGGTACATGCCTTTGTTCTCAGCATCCAGGAGGCAGAGGGAGGTGGATCTCTGTGAGTTTGAGGCCAGTCTAGTCTATATATCTAGTTCCGGGCCAGACAGGACTACATAGTGAGACTTTGTCCCAGAACAGGCATGCACGCACGCACGCACGCACACACGAACAGTTATCAGGCCCCGTTAGTCATGGAGTCACTTAGTTTTATGCAATCAACGTACAAGTGCATGTATGAAAATTTCATAATGAAGTCTGTAGGTTTATATAACTAATGTTAGTTAAAAAGTTTCTCTTGTCTTCCACCTCTCATGCAAAGTTAAGACTGAGATGATCCAATAAAGCACAACAAAATGTCTCCACAGAGAAAGAGACTAGCCAAGGAGAGGACACAGCGGGAACACACCTAACCCTGTCCACGTTTGAGGTGTGATTGGTTTTGGTCCACAAGAGACAGAGCTTCTCAGCTCTAGAATCTATGAAGCATGCAGCACATGGCTTAAGGGCATTGTAGACACAGCTCAGTGGCCCAGTATCTACCTCAGATGGATGAGGCCTTGTGTTTGTTTCCTAGCACTGAAACAATAAAAAGTAACGGACACTGGGGCAGGGGGATGGCAGACCTACATTAACACAAGCACTTAGTACACAGAGTGAGTTGTTGTAGTTTCCAAAGATAAAATGCAGACTTAATCTAACACAGCCATTCCCAAATGCAGAATCTGGCAAGTTCAGAAGAGAGAAACCTGTGTAAAGCCATCAGGAAGCACACACAAATTCCCCAAGTTTTAGATTTATTAAAGCCCCATCTCCAGTGTTTTTCTTTCTAAAGAGCACGGAGGAAATGGCTCTTCAAATACTGACAATGTTTACAACTCAAAGCTTGGACCAAGTAAGACAGGCTTCTAACTCAGCAGGAAATGGGAGGGAGGGAAAACTGAAGGTTAAGTCCGCAGGCCAGGCAGGTGGATTTGGGCCCCTAGGGAAAAGGATTCCTGGAAGCAACATTTTAAAGGCTGCATCCAAACATCCAGGAACTCATAGATCAATGGTTCTCATGGAATCTGATGCCCTGGTAATGAGGACGTTTGGAAATGCTTGATGTGGGGCAGAGTTGAGTCAAGGTCCGAAACCTGGAACTCGATAGTGGTTTAACTTTTTTTTTCTCCCTATATTTACCATTTGCCTTTGACCTGGCAGCTTGTCTGTACATAATTCACAACAAAGTTCATCTCCCTAAGTTTCTCACTAGCACTAAAAGTAAGGCTGAAAGCTTTTAGAGTCCTGCCCTGCCACATATCCTTTTTGGAGGAAGAAGGATAAAATTTAGTTATGCCTGTTTCGTGTGCAGGTCAGTTCCCACTGTACACACTCTGAGGAGCCCAGCGTGCTATTTTATTTCACAATCCAGACACATCTCCTTGAATGGAAGCGTTCTCCCAGGGCATTTCGTGCCGCCCCAATGTGTTTTTCGAAGACAGGGTTTCACAACGTTGAAAAATCCTCGGCATCAATCAGGATGTCTTGAAGTTGAAAGCGGCTGGTGACGAAGAGGAACAGCTAACGGTCGTATCACTCGCCGTTCGTGCGGTTGCTCAACGCACACGGCGGGCTGCTGTTATTGGGATTCCTAAGGTTTCGTGTGGGTCTGGCGTGACTCAGGTGTGAAGGCTGCATGCAATGTCCCTTCCAACTCTCCAGGGACGTTTTAATGCCCTGATTCTCGGCACTGAATGCTGTTAGCCAACTAAGGAGGCTGTAGAAATCGCTGGCTCCTGGCCTTGCTCCCTTGGAAAGCTGACTAGATGGTATGGTGGGACTCAAAGGTTCCTCATCCTTGGGCAAGTTTAGGACATTTTATTTCATGGCCTTTGCATTTTTTATTTCTTTTACTGTTACTAATTTTTGAAATCTAATGTAATTATAACATAATTCCTTCCTCCAAACCCTCCCACACATCCCTCCTTGCTCTCTTTCAGTTCCGTGACCTCCTTTTTCCATTGCTATTGTATGCGTATCTGTATTTGTGTATACACATAAATCCCTAAATATAGACTGCTCAGATGTCAAGTTAGTCGTATATACTTTTCAGGTCTGACTGTTTGCTAGTGTGGATAACTGATTTCCAGTCCTAGTGGCTACCTCTACAAAACACTCCCATGCCGATAGCTCAAGGAACATTGTGCAAGATGGGGTGGAAAGACCGTAAAAGCCAGAAGGCCAAGGAGAAGCCTACAGAATCTGAAGCTACACCCATACAGTCTTGCCAACATGACTGTTCAAACTCAAGTTAAGCAAGGATGACAACAACGACTGTGCCAAAATGGACGTGGAAAGGCCCACGAGGCCCCAACCCTACACAGAGAACTGAAAAATTCTGAGAGTGGGAGAAATGGTATCACTTTTTTTTTTTTTTTTGAAGCAATGTCGCACAGTGTCACGATATAAACTGGGTTGGTCTACAACTCACTATGTAAGTCAGCTGGTCTCAAATTCATAATCCTCCTGCCTTGGCCTCCTGGATTCTGGGATCATAGGTATGAACTGACATTCCTGACTAATTCCTTAACTCTTAATATTGGCTAGATACGGGGACTTTAAAAAAAGGACTGAGGGTTCTGTAGGGTTGAGGCAATGGTTAAGAGCTCTGCCTCTCAAGCATGAGGACCTGAATTAGAGCCCTAGCACCCTATTCGGCAGCTCACAATTGCCTGTAACTCTAGGTCCAAAGAATCCATGAACATCAGTACCCATATGTGCGTGTACACTCACATAGATATATTCATACACAGGCATGAGTTATCAATAACTAGTACTGAAAAGACACTAGCTTAGGCTAGGGGATGGTCTTAGACATTTGGAGATTTTTATTTTCTCAAGTGATTTTTGTGTATAGCTAGGCTAAGAGCCACTGATTCGCTTGAAGCAAAATCCAATGAACCAAGCACGTGGAAGGCCAGTTTATGGAGAGAACCATAAAGGAGAGATAAAGGCCTTTATCTTTTTTGAGTCTTGACAACCTGTGTGCTGGTGGTCGTGTAAAGTTTATTTGTTTATTTGAGACAGGGTCTCACTGGGTAGCCCTGTTCCTTGCTTAGAACTAGCATGTAGACCAGGCTGGCTTGGAACTCACAGAGAGTCACCTGCCTCTGTATTTTCTTTTATAGATTAACAAAATGAAACTTAGACCAGTGAAGTTCATTACTCGGATGTCCTAGGCTAAGCAGAACCATACAAGTCAGTCCTTACCTTTCCCCCTGCTCGCTTGCTTCTTTCTGGCTTTTTACCTGCCCAGTCTTCCTTTAGAAGACAATAAACAAACAAACAAACAAACAAACAAATGCCTTGTGGCTGTATCTTTTTAACATCAGAATCACTATTCAAAACAATTCTAGCAACTAGCAATGGGTGCTCTATGTATTTCAGTTTAATGACCTTGAGCTGGCGAGATGGCAGTCAGCATAGTACTAGCCTTGGAGACACTAAGGACCTAGGTTCTGTCCTTATAAAACAACAACAACAGCAGCAACAGGAAGAAACCCAAACCAAACAATAGCAGCACCCAGGCATGGTCACGTGAGCCTCTGGCATAGCCCCAAGCATCTGGTTTTCTAGTAGCTCCTGAACAGTGAATTTACTTTTTGTTATATCAGCATTAAGGGCTAAATGTCCACCAAGCAATAATTTTGGGGGCTCTGGGATTTCAAAAAATGGGAAGGCCATGGAATTGGAGATGATCTCACGACACTCCAAAGAGGGAGAAGAATGTAAAAGAACAGAGTCTCTTCCTCCCTCCAATTTCTCAGAGTGTCACTGGGTATGTGAATTTTATCCTTTTCTGCAAAATGGAGGCTATGTTAACAGTGAGGAGGAGTATTATACTGTTTTGAATATTCCAAGGAAAATGATGACCACTAATGGTTAAGGTTACATGCTCTCTTATGTGCGAAGCTCAATTCATCCCACAGATATCACTGAGTGCGTCACTTGTGCTAGACATTGGGCATACAATGGTGGCATGGATCCTTCTACCCTCTTGTAGCCTAAGTCTTCAAAGGGCGTGCAGACCAAGAACACAAACAGATCAGTAATCGCTAAATGTCATTTTATTTGTGTTTTTTAGGCCAAATCTCATGTGTCAGGCTGGCACCACACTTGCTTTGTAGCTGAAGATGGGCTTGAACTTCCAGTCCTCCAAACTCTATCCCTTCAGTGTTGGGATTATATATTATATATTCCTGGTTTCCTGAGGTTCTAGAGATCAAATCCAGGACTCCATGTATGTTAGATATGCCTTTTACCAACTGAATTATAACCCCAGGCCCATTTGGTGTTAAATTTGACACAAAAAGTCCTTACACGGAATGGAGAGGGTAGGAGACAAGGGTTACTTTGTGCAGGGCAGGTAGGTGGGGGCAATATTTGAACTACAAGTTCTTCTGGGTGTGGGAGAAAAGCATTGTAGGCCAATAGATTTTAAGATGCAGAAGGGAAAGGTTGGTTTAGTGAGATGCTGGGGAAAGGTAAGTATCATGGGGCACTGAGGGAGGAGGAGAGGGTAGGACAGGGGGCCGTAGCTCTTGAGCAGCCAGCGTGGGCAGCAACCACAAGCAAGAACAAGCAGGGTACATTTTACCTGAAACCCAGTAAGAAACCACCGGGGAATTTTAAACAGAGACGCAGCATGAACTGTGCCTTAATGCACTTCCCGTGGTGTGTGGAGAACGTACCAGAAATACCGGAGACAATAACGAGCTTTCTTTACCCAGATGACACTTCCTAGAAAACGCTGAAACTATAAAATCTGCATGCATTTTTTTTTAATACAAAAGCAATCTTCTGTGAACCCACCCCTCCTTTTCCTTCCTTATTTTTTTTTCAAAGCATAATGGTTATTCTCCATTTAAAATTGGGACTCAATTGACAGACCGTCTAGCGCTAACCTGCCAGGCTGAGGTCAGGACTACATTTGCCAGCTCTGGTATGCTTGTGGGTCAAAGCAAAAGGTAACAGCATCCCTTTAGGCTACTGTCTGTGAATACATGTCGCCATGTTCCCCTTTCGTCAGAGACAGGTGCTGGTGCTGAGAGCCAGAAATCTCCACTCGCATTTAACCTCACTAGATCCCAAGTTAAACTCCAGAATTTCTGGCTTCCTCATCTTAGACAGGGTGAGAGACGCAAGCATGAAGGTAAGGCAGGAAGCAGGGTTGATCCTCAGACAAGCATTACCTCCTACCATGGGAGACGGCCTGGCATTCCCCATATGCATAAAGTTAGGGAAAACAGTCCACTTTCCCCTGGGCCAGCCAGAAAATGAATCCTTCACCTTCAGATAGTCTGTTTCTATTACCCAGGTAGACAAGGAAGTCACAAGGGCCCCAACGAGCCTGAGAGTGCCATACATGGATGGAATGTAGCATTGTTACAGCCCTGAAAGGCAAACCCTCTTTATCCCATGAGAGTTTCTTTTTCAGATTTTCATTCAAGATGAAATGTATTTCCACGATGAAGTTAGGAACTCCGGAACTGGGGGGGGGGGGTCTGTGGTGGCTACTCAGACCTTACTGCAGCAGCCACAGTACTGGGCACCGCTACAGTCATCGGTTTTAATGGATGCTGTTAATGTCACCTCCATCAGAATGGTCGCCTTGGGCTGACATTCTGAGCCCTGCACAGGTGTTCTTGGCCAACACTGTAATGTAGGCTATTATGCCACCAATGAGGCATAGATGGGCTTTCTGTGTGAACTCAGGGTGGTGTGTCTGCCAAGTGTATAACTCTGCAGGCCCAAGTCTACAGGCATCAGAATGCTGTTCTAGCTCAGTGGTCCCAAGCACTGCCGTCTGCTTCCCTAGGACAGGAGATGTCAGGGGCTGGGGACATAGCTCAGTGGCTAGAGTGCTTGCCCAGCATGCGTGAAGCTCTGTGTTTGATCCCCAGGCCAACGTAAACTGGATGTGATGGCATATGCCTGTTATCCTCACACTTGGCCAGACAGAAATACAGAGGGCAGGGGAAGTAACCAAGGAAGCTGGACCCTCAAAAGCCAGACTCCGTTAAGAACAGGGGGCACAGACTGTCATCTGCTGCTTTTTCTGGGAATGTAGTAGTATTGCCTGTCCTATATACAGGGTTTTCTCTTGGGCTTTCACTAGCTATCAGGTACCCCAGAAGAGCCAACATCAGTCCTTCTAAGAGTCTGTCTCCAGACGCTTAGTAATGATTTTTGCTGCTTCTTGTCTTCTCTTCCATCTACGTCTGAAATGTCTCTCAAAGCTCACTTCCATCACCTCTCCCAAGGGTCTTGTCTCAACAACACAGTTTCCAGATGTTGAATGTCGCCCCAAATTTACTACATTGACATCTTCTATTTTGCCAAGTACAAAACAACCAATGATTGAGCATTTTGTTATCAGACTTGGTCTCTGGGCTCTGGCTGATGGTAAGCTCTGATTTTCTTTCAGATAGGAGCTTTAGGCACTGCAGTTGCCCTCCTGGCCTTCCCTGCCACTGCCACCTGTCTGTGGGTCCCTGCTGCTGGGAGGGGCCACTGATGATATAGCATTTCTTTGTCCCATGGCCTCAATGACCCGGCAGGGGTGACGATGGAGATAGATGAGGCTCTTCTCAGCACAAGAGAGTGGCTTAGAACTGATCTTGACCTGGAGACTGACCTTATCGGGTTGCCTGGGAAAGTCTTGGTCTTTACAGGAGCTCAGTGGTAAAAAAAAAGAACATCAGTTCCCAGCCATAGTACTGCTTTCTCATTGACAAGACTGACAGTGGGAAGTGTGTGTGTGTGTGTGTGTGTGTGTGTGTGTGTGTGTGTGTGTAAGTCTATATATGTGTGTGAGAGAAAGAGACGGATAGAGACAGAGAGGCAGATAGGCATAGACACATCTGAAAGACAGAGATATATAGAGGGAGACAGAGAGACATATAGAGAAACAGAGACAGAGAGACACATACGGAAAGACAGAGATGGGGGAAAGAAAGAGAGAGAGAGCAAGAGAGGGAGAGAGAGAGAGAGAGAGAGAGAGAGAGAGAGAGAGAGAGAGAGAGAGAGCTGAGAAGTGGGAAAAGGTTTTTACTGGAGATCTGAGTGGATCAAACTTGCAGTACCCCTAACAGAGACAAGTCAGGACACAATCTTATGCTTCTTGTCAACCTATCACCTGTTAGCCAACGAAGAAAATGTCTTGAAGATAAATGGATATTTTCTTTCATTTCTTCTCCTCCCCACCCCTTGCCATGCATGACTTCAGTTTTTTCCCCTCCTTCCCTGCCCCTTGTTTGACTGATGGTTTCAGTGGTAGCATGAAAGGGTGGCACTAACCTTGCTGTCTGCCTCCAGCCCTCCCCAGAGGGATGTGGTTGTTTCTGGGTAGCACTGGCTGTCATTCCTGAAGCCTGCTTGTGAGCCCTGAAGATTTGGGCCAGCAGCTCTGGGCCCTGGTGGCACAGTGGCTGTTCTACATGGCTGGGCTCTCTCTGTAATAAATCTCTTGACAAGCAATTTGCTTCCACCACCTGTGCCTAGAAATCCTTTGCTCCATCTGTGAAATGCAACCAGTTCCCTCTGCTCCCATGATCGGTCCAACCCAAAGCCCGGTTTCCCTTCAAGCTGGAGCTGCAGGTGCTACAACTGACCTTCTGGCCTGTCCGCCTTCCATTGTTATCATGGGAGCCTGTGTGCTGGGGGACTTCCACCACTGGCAGCTTCCAGTGAACAAATATGGCCCTGTTTTGAATTTCTATTTGGTGCCTAACATAGTCTGATCATCTAGCCTTTCTCCTAAGTATGTGGGGACATGCATAAGTGGGAGGAACAAAAGCACACGAACACACTGAAGACCCAACCGGTATTCATGGAAAATAGATGCCACACCGGTGTGCCTCTGACTCAGGAAGGTGAAGGTGTGTGTGTGTGTGTGTGTGTGTGTGTGTGTGTGTGTGTGTCCGTGTCTATTTGGTTGAGTGTGGTGGCTTCTGCTTATAATCCTAGCTCTTGGGAATTTGAGACAAAAGAATCATTACAATGAATCATAAGTGACAGACAGTTCCAGGCCAGCCCAAACCACACACTAAGACCCTTGCTCTAAAGCCAAAAATGTCAAACTACATGATGCTTTGAGATGGTGTAAGAATCTTAACAAATGTCTTTGTCCAAGGCCAGAATCATTCTTTGCACATTGTTTATGAAGGCCGGGGTGGGGCCTTTCCATGAGGGGAGCCAGGGTCTAGACTTTCCAGGCACTTCTTCACCTTTGACTCTATAATTCACCTGCGCCATGAGTGATATATATTAAGTGAGGTGTGTGCTGGGTTAAGGTGGTTCAGTGGTTTGAAAGTCAGCCCTGGCTGCATAGTCATGGAACACACAGTAGCAGCAGCAACACAAATAACACCAACGGAAACAGGGCCAGGGTGGGCCAATGATGCATTTTTGCGGTCTTTAATGGGCAGCGAATGTGTGTGTTTGGCTAGAATAACAAGGGTGGGAGGTAATTTGCCCTTGCTTTGAAATAACCAGAAAGAGCATAACTGGACTTCCATTGTCTGTACCTCTGAGGTCCATGGGAGTTTGAGGGCAGTTTGTACTATGGACATGAGCAAGCCCATCCTTTTGGAGGATTTTGGCAGAGTCAGATCTATATGAAGTTTTCTAATGGTAGGTGCTGTTTTGCAGGATTCTACGTTCTTCCTCAACAGAGTTGCCTCAGCATGAACATCTCCTTAATCTCTAACCCCAGGGTTTCATAATGGTGTTTGGGCACTGTCTAGTCATAACATACACATGATAAAGGTAACAGAGATGAACAGAGAATGGGAAAAATATCAGGTGGTTTGCTTGGGGTTGTGACAACCATGAAATGAGCAAACATTTAATTTGAGGTTGAGGTCAACAGGAACGCCGCTAATCTGCTGTAACAACTTCCAGGACTTGTGATACAAGCCTTCTTGAGGCAGCTTGAGCTTGTGGTTCAGAAATGCCACAATGATGGCCATTATGCTAGGTGTTTAGCTCACATCGACTTATCCCCTTGAGTAGAACACTGTGAGGTATGGCTAAACGCTTTCTGTTATTTGGTTGATTACCAACTTTGTGGCCAAATGGAAGAGAAGCCCACCCGTTCTTTGTGTGCACCCATTTTTTGCAGTTCCTTTCTCTTTGGTTAGTAGTTTAGATGATTGGGTAAGATGAGCTCTGGATGCTTCAGCCTGTTTTAATGTAGTTGTATGAGTCTGAAGCCAACAAAAGACAGACAAGGTCCAAAGGCTCAAGAACGACCTCAAGTCATACTACTGTTTCTCTTTCCATTTTCTCCTGACAAGGTCACATGGAGAAATGGCTACTATTCCCTCTCTACCTTTGGGCATAACATTTAATGTCTGTGCATCTCAATTCCACATCTGTGAAATGGGTGCGATGAAAACACCCACTCAGGGTCTTATAGTAAAAACAAAAGGAGACAACTAAATGTGAACTAGGTAGGGTGAAGTTTAGTCCCAAGGAGTTCAATACACACTAAGCTGCTGTTATTGATACCATGTCAACTCAGGAAAATCAATGCTTTCCTTAGGATTCTTTGGTTTGATAATTCTGAAAACGGATCACTGCAGTGCAGAGTACCATGTGCATTCTAATGAGTTGAAAACAGAGAACCAAGCGTTCATTTATTTAACAAGTATTTTCTTTGAGCTTGGCAGTAGGTGGGACTGGGAAGGCAGATCCAAAATAGCTCCTGTCCTCCAGCATCTTGAAGTCTGGGGAGACAGATATATGGAGGAACATGCCAAAGATGACATTCGTGCTCTATAAGACAGCATAGCATGGGCCCTAAAAACCCAGAACTTCCAAGAGAAGAATAAGACAGGACTACATGCCGGCTTGAGTCTGATATTGAGATTCTAAAGGCTTGGAAGAGGGACATTAGGGACTTGAGAGATTGGTTCAGACCCTGCTAACTTCTAGCCTCAAGAACCCTTGTCCTGTAGGTTAATGTCAAGGTGATACAGGATTGGAAAGTAGAGAGGGGGCAGGGACAAAGTTTTTGTAAGGTGGGAGAGAGGAGGGAGGAGAGAGATCAAGATGGAGTCTATAGAGGAGGTTGGATCAGGTTTAGGTGAACTACATCGATTTTATCTTGTCTAGGTGGGCAGTTTATATCTTTATCAATTGGCGGTGAATTTATCGTACGGATGAATTGTGGATTGAGAATTTAACGTGTAAATCTAATTGCTAAATAACAAGTTTCTGGGACTTTGATTTACCAGGCTAAGGAGGACAGGGTGGGAAAGAAATGGCTGAGCAGTTGGAGCGTGCGGATCTGGTTCTGTTGCCCGCATGGAGTGAGAACACACGGGGC
Organism: Rattus norvegicus; assembly: GCF_021556685.1. NCBI lineage: Eukaryota > Metazoa > Chordata > Mammalia > Rodentia > Muridae > Rattus > Rattus norvegicus. Next base: position 4,496,761 of record NC_141534.1, read on the forward strand.
CCGCAGAATGAGGTGTGTGTGTGTGTGTGTGTGTGTGTGTGTGTGTGTGTAACTACCACCTAGGGAACTGCTCAGAGTGAGTGGCTAAAAGGGAGACAGCAGGAGAGGGTGGCTCGCACACCACATGGCAGAATAGCAGCTCGAGAGAGCGGATCCAGCAAATGATCCTCATTAAAATTTACCACAACATTGTCCCTATACTAGGATGTCTCTGCTAGGTGGGGACAGAAGTTTAGGAAATTCTGGGAAAAAAAATCTGTGTGACTCAGCTTCAGGCCAGAGTTGCTAATCCAGATGCTCTAAGCAAGTGTGAAAGCATTCGTGGGGAATGTTTAGGATCTGAACTGGGTTCTCTCTTCCTCACAGGTCCATACAACTCTGGTCCTGCCTCTGAACTCCATTCTTAGGAGAGGGGATAGTGCTGCCTCTTAAACGTCTTAGTGGTGATGTTTTTTCACTTAGATTTCTTTTTATTTAACAGCTTTATTGAGACCTATTTCGCAGAGTGTGTAACTCCCCCATTGAAAATTCAGTGGCTGGGCTGGGGGCGTGGCTAGATAGAATGGACAGGGTGCCTGATGTTTGGACTAACGTTTGGATCCTCAGCGTCACAGAAAGGTTGGGTGAGAATGGTGACACACCTGAAACCCCTGGACACACAGGGCAGATATAGGGGTCTCAGAGCAAACGGGCTACCCAGAAGAATCAGTGAGCCCCAGGACTAGAAAGAGACTTTGCCTCAGTAAATAGAATGGCTCCTAGGGAGGAAGACCTGTGATATCAACCTCAGGACTCTGCATGCCTTCAGGCATGCATTTAAACACACACACACACACACACACACACACACACACACACACACACACACACACACTCTAAAGGCAATCCAGCCGTTCTCAGCATGTTCAGAGTTGCGACCCAAAATCATAGTCAGTCTCAGAGCACATTCATCACAACAAGCCACCGACCCCTTAGTTTTCCTCCCAGTCCTCCGTGTTTCCAAACATGGAAACCACAGATCTGCTTTTCGTATCTACAGACTTGCTTACTCGGAGTATCACATAGGTAGGTGTTGCACTCTGAGACATGCTGCCTCCCAAGTATCGTTTATAATCCTGAACGCTAATACAGCTGTGGTTGAAAGTTGGTGTTTAAAAGAGTAATTAAAATCTTGTGAGGCTCTGGGGCTGGGGATGTAGCTCAGTCGGTCGAGTGTTTGCCTAGCATGCATGAATAACTTGGTTTGATCCTCACTGCCATATAAAAGCTGGCCATCTAGTACTTCAGGACTTGGGGGTTAGGAATGAAGACCCAGAATTCAAATTAATTGGCTATATAGCAAATTTAGTGTAAACTTGGTATATGTGAAACCATATCTCAACAAAACAAAATAAAACAGAAACAACAACAACACCAAAACCAGGTCCTAAGAATCTAGGAATGGGACACTAGTCTTATTGTCCTTATCAAAACAGGGTTAGATACCAGAGGTTGGTGTAATCCTAATAAACACCATGTGAGGACATGGGGCAAAAATGCCATGTACAAGCCAAGGAGAAAAAACATTAGAAGAGATCAAACATGCCAGACTAATGCCTTCATCTTGGCCTTGTAGACTCCATACTGAATAGATTGATGCTAGGGAATCTGCCCTGTGATGTTGTGTCTGATGCTGTTAGAGATCAAATGTCCGTGTCCTCACCCACATTCACACGTTGAGGCCCTAACCACCATGGTAGATATGTTTGAAGACTGGATCTTTAATAAAGTAATGGAGTTTGAAGGAAGGCTGATAGGGTTGGCATCCTTACATGGAGAATGATCGGAGAACGTGTGATTTCCCCCAAGATCGCAAAGCAAAGAACAGTAAGACTATAACTGACTGCAAGAAGATATTCCTCTATCTTCCGGTCTCCAGAACGGTGAGGAGGTGATCATGGGTTAAGTAATCCAGATTATCATTTTTGGTATGGTTCTGGCAGACCAAATGTGAACTGAGATGCTATGGAGTCTGGCTTCTTCCATAGCATGCTCTTTGCAAGTTTTAACCCATGATTTAATACGTATCAGTTTTTATTCCCCTTTTATAACTGACAGTAAACCATGACATAGATGTTTGCTGTCTTGTTTATCTGTGCATCAGGAAGACGGACATTTCAGATACTGCTACCTTTGGCTCTTCAGTTTGTCGTGTTGCAAATATTCATGTACAAGGTTTTGTGTAGACACACGCTTCCTTTTGTCTTGGGTGTGTGCTCAGGAATGGGATGTTATTCAAAATGACTCTCCTATACACTCAGTGTGGGGAACTCTATGGAAATGTGTGGCTACCTCTGAGAAAGTCCCACACTCGGAAATGGCTGCTTTATTGCGATTTCCCTACACCCTTTCCAACAGAGCCTCTGTGTTGCTTTGGTCCTACTAAGGAGTGTGAAGTGTAATTCACTGTGGTTCGGATTTGCATTTTCCAAACAGCATTTAGTGACCATTTATCTGTCTTCTCTGGACAGATATCGATCCAGACCTTTTTCTGTTTTGATATCTACCATTCTTTACAAATTTTTGATATAGACTTTTTACCAAAGGTATGCTTTGCAAGCGATTTACTCCAATGTATGGGCAACCTCCTGACAGTGTTCTTTGAAGTGGGAATGCTTTAATCATTATGATTTTTAACAAATTAAATGTTTGGTGGTGCAAGCCTGTAATCCCAGTTCTTGGGAGACTGGTTTAGGAGGCTCATGAATTTGAGCACAGTCTCGGTTACACAGTAAGAAGCTGTCTCTGGAAAACAAGTTGTTGTTGCTTAATTTGTGACTTCATCTTTTAAAAAAAATCTAGGGAAACATTTACTCATATTCTGCCCTCCTTTTACATCTAGATCTTTGATGACTTTTATGGATCAAAGAGGGTTGAGGTCCATTCTTTAGTTCGTGATATACAGGTATCCTGGTTGCTTACTTCCCAATGGTGGCCACTCAACACTCTTGGTTTTATGATCACGAGAATCAGTACAGGGCCTAAGGCATGCAAGGCAAGCACTCTACTACTGGGTCACCGCCCAGCCCTGCCCGGGTATGCTTGGTGCGAATCAATCGATCATAAATATAAGAGTTTATTTTTGAACTATCTCATTGATCTGCCCACCCGGCATGGTAACCATGGCTGTGCAGCGGCCCTCTCTAGCCTGAGGCCTTTTTTATTTTTATTTTTATTTTATTTTTTTAAAAGACATTGTCTTATGTATGCAGTTCTGCCTTGAACTCACTTTGTAGGTGAGCATGACCTTGAACTCTTGGTTCTGTGTTTACTTCCCCCAAGTACTGGGATAATAATAGGTGTGAACCACCATGCCTGGTTTATATGGTCCTGAGAGCAAACTTAGTTTTTACAATCTACCAGCTGAGCTAATTCCCAGTTCTCTCTCTTTCTCCACCTTCCTCCCTCCCCCTCTCTCCACTGTGTGTGTGTGTGTGTGTGTGTGTGTGTGTGTACGCGTGTGCGCGCGCGCACGCATGTGTGATTGTGTCTCTGCCTCTCATCTAGTGCCCGCCTGATATACACATGTTGTTATGTCTGGGTTTATATGGCTTCTGAGTATCTGAACTCTGGTTCTCATGCTTCTGAGGCAAACACTTTACCCACGGAGCCATCCTCTCAGCTTTGCTTGTTTTTTTTTTTTTTTTTTTTTTTTTTTCTCGGAGCTGGGGACCGAACCCAGGGCCTTGTGCTTCCTAGGTAAGCGCTCTACCACTGAGCTAAATCCCCAGCCCCTTTGTTTTTTTTTTTTTTTTTGTAGACTGTCTTAGCCGTTCTGGATTCTTGATGCTGTCTAGGATTTTGAATCCTCAGACTTTCTTTGTCCATAGCTGGGAACATCAGGTTGGGTGCATGTGTTCTGGTACTGCCTCATAGCTGGTGTTCATACATCACTATTAGTATGCCGGAGCACACGTTTCTAGTCCCTAGCGCTGGATCTCGTGAACTCAAGTTACTAATGAGTTCCTTGTGGAGAGAGAGAGAGAGAATTCCAAGCCCAAGGCCCCCACTGAGCTGGTATTCCAAATAGGATATACATCTAATCTGATGATGCTCTTTGATTCCTAAAACTTAATCAGCTTTGATGGACAACTTTCCACCAAACCTTGTTGTGGTTATTGTTTTAAATTAATCACACCTCTGAAATAAAATCACAAGCAGAAGAAATCACTATAATTGGAATTCACTTGTCATAAGTTATAAAATAATTACCAATCATTTAATGCATCATTAGGAGAGACACTTTGTCTCTCCGTAGAAGGACATTTTTGGATTTCTTTTGGGGAGGCCTTGAGAATTCAATTATAGATTTTTTTTGAGGAGGTGGACATCTAGTTCCCTTATGGCTAGAGAGGCCAGAGATATTTGTGGGGGGGCACAATCAAGCAAAAATGATTATTTGTACATAGAGAGAAGAATGCATTTACCTGGATTTATTTTGAAACCAGCTTAGACCTAACCCACAGTTTTTCTTGGTGAGTTTCCAGGTGCCCCTTCTCATCCTTCGAAGGATGCTTAAGGCTTGCTGCAAATGCTGGGCTTTAAGCTACTTGCCTTCCTTCCCACAGAGATGGAACTGCCCAGATTTTCTTCAGGTTGACCAGCAAGGGGCACCATGACAGCGTCTCTCCCTACCATCCTTCCCAGCAACCGCAGAAGAGGTTTCTGCAGGCAAGTAATTGGGCCAGAACCTGGAAACTGTGCGCTCTCAGAGTCAGATCAAAAAACCTGGCTGCAGTCTCTTTGATATTTTTCAAGGGTATTGATATTTTTAAGAGGAGAAAAAAATTCTGATTGGCAGCCAAACAATTCCAAATACAGAACCACTCTTTGCTTGGAAGCTATAACTCTCCTGTCTAGTCAATACTATTAGGAAACCCGGCAGGATCCTGTCATTACTTTTCTGTGAATGACTACATTTTCTTTCCATCCCTGGAACATAATGGGTGAGCAACATAACGAGTCCTTAAAAGGATGAGCTACTTGATGTTATGGTGACACGCAATTATTACAGAGCCCTGCTGGTTGGTCTTTTTTTTTTTTTCCTCTTTCTTCCCTTTAAAAATTGCCTGCCTATTTATTTCCATCAGCTACTAAAGATGACTCTTTTATTGTTTTAAATAAAGGATGCCATCCATATGCTAGGCACTCGTTATGAATAATTTCTTGTCATAACGAGGCACGGTGTCCTTCGGAAATTGGTGTGAAATTACGGATGCTGGGTAAGGGACTTTTCTTGTTTCCCTTTTAAAAAAAATTTTAGGTTTTTTTTTTTAATGTGACTAATCACATCGAAACACTGAAAGATTAAAGCTGATACATGGTGGATGTAGGGCTGTAGCCTGGTCACTCAGGAGACCAAGGACTGCAAGCTCAAGGCTAGAATGAGATACGTACAGAGACACTGTCTGAAGAATGCAAAAAATAAAAAATAAAAAGAAGGAACACACACACACACACATACAGACACATACACACACACACAGACACACAGACACATACACATACACACACACAGACACATACATATACACACACACAGACACACACATAGACACATACACATACACACACAGACACATACACACACACACACACACACACACACACACACACACGGGGGTGGGGAGAGAGGGAGGGATTTAATAGTCCATCAATATAGATACAAGCACCCACTATGCTTGTTTGGTTGTTTTTCTCAGACAGGGTTTCTTGGTGTAGCCATGCCTGTCCTGATGTAGACAGGATAGCATCAAGCTCAGAGATTTGCCTGCCTCTGTCTTCCAAAAGGCATATACCATCACGCCCAGCTCATATTTTAAAATTCTAAATCAAAGCAGTAGCTTTCAGAAGTATGGTCCACATAGCATTATTGACAAGGCATATAAAGCAAATTAATTTGTTTTCGTATTCAATTACAGGTCAACGTGCAAGACTTGAGACCCATTACACTGATTTGAAAATGTGTGTGTGTGTGTGTGTGTGTGTGTGTGTCACATACATGTGTGTATATGCATGCTTGCATATGTGGGGAATGCATGTGTTTTTCAGTGTTTGACGTGTGTGTGCAGAAGCCCACGGTTAATGTCAGGTGTCTTCTTGGACCACACTCCATCTCGTTCACTGAAGCAGGGTCTAATGACTGAAGTCAGAGCTCATCAACGTGGCTAGTCTGACTAACCAGGCCTCTTTGCTGATCCCTGTCTCTACCCTCCAAGGACTGGGATTAGAGGTAGGATGCCATGCCCACCTAACGCTGTGGGTCTGGGAATCCAAACACTGTTCCCCATGCTTGTACAGCTGGTGCTTTCTCAGTCAAACCATCTCCCCGGCCCAATTACACTGTCTGTAAAAGGCCGTTTAAAATTCAGATTATTTTGGACCCCATTTTTGCAGCCTACAAGGAGGCTCTATTAAGACAAATAACACAGGTTTTTGTCTTCTCCTTATAGCCCCTCCCCTGGAATGCAATCTCAAGTTGCAAGTGACTGATTACTGAAGAACCCTTGAAGATTTATCAGTTGAACGATGGATAGCTCAAGCAGAATTTCTAATATTTTCCTCCCTGCTAGGAATTGGCAGAGGGACGATTTTTAGGGGTTCAAGAATGAGAAGACAGAGTGAGAGGATGCATGACACCCCAGCTTTTGAACAACCCTCTAGGTGTTCTGTTTTAGCTACTCAAATGACCTTTAGGCCAAGATCTTGGGGACCCACCTCTGCAGCATCCCGAGCTTTTTGTCCCCCTCTCTGGTCCAGGAGATAGATTCAGAGACCCTTAGTGACAGGCATGGGTAAAGAGCATGGTCCCTGGAGTTCATCTGTTGCTCTGCGAGTGGGCAAGTTGCTCGTACCTTGTGGATAATTTCTCTGTGTGGTAAAGATGGAGTTCTCTTAAGTGTTCATGACATGCTGACATCTGCGATGCACTGTTCTAGACACAAGATGAGAACCCTTAGACTACAATAATAATAATAATAATGGCTGTTATTATCTGTGGAGGGCCTTATGTGGACAGACACTAAAGCTGTATTACTGAGCAATTACTGAGCCTCTGCTTGTCTTAGTTTACTCATTTGCAAAGAGTTTTTTCTCATATGGCCCCTGTGAGGTTTAATGATGTAATGCAGGAATAGTCCTGGCATACATGAGTGTTAGTGCTCAAGACAGATTTCTCTGGGATAACCTGGAGCTAAATGCTATCATCACTGCTTTGAGGATGAGTTAACTGAGAGTTTGGGGAGGCAAGAAAACCCAGTCAAGGTCAAATGGAGGGTAAGCTGTATGTTAGCATCCTGTCTACATGGCTCTCAAGCCTTTGCTTTTCCATGGTACCTTGGTGCTCCTGGAAGCATCCAATGTCCAGCTTGAAGTGACACAGAAAGTTTACATGTCAGTAATCTGTGGCATGGGAATGTTAATTTTAAGCCCCTCCAGGTCTCTCCATCAAGTCCCATGAATGCATATGCATGCAAACACACATACACATGCATGTACATATGTACACACACCTGCACACAAGCATACAAGAATTCTCTCTCTCATACACACACACCCCTGCGTATAATTTTTTCATTTACTGTTTGCCCTAGTAAGGTGTTTGTGTACTTGCAGAATCTATACCACTAGGCGTACATTTACCAAATTCTCTAAACACTGCCTTAGGCCCTGTATACCTTTTGGTAGACAATCAATAAAAATATAAATCCACGTCTTTCTTATTTGATTCTGCATCAGGAGAGAGCCTTTTGCCGACTTGCACATTTAATCATTCATGCATTTATCATTCAGTCCTTTGTTTTCTAGTCAGCCACCCAATATTTACCGAGCAGCTGTCCTGGACTAGGTAAACTGCTGAGGTTTTATGAACCAATCACTAGTTATTAACATGCGAAGCTTTGAATCCCAATAGCACCGCTTATATACATTAGTTTAAAAGGATAGGATACAGCCAAAGAACTGTCGCTTGTCTTCTTTGACTGTCTCTTGTGGTTGCCACTGACGACCAGGCAATTCTATCACCACTTCACAGCTTCGACAAGATGCACACTTTCTCCCAGCATCCTTCTGTGCATCCTCCCCCGTGGGAACACACAGCTACACACTACATGGGGTTCTCTAGTGCCAAGTGAATCTCCTTCTGAGGTCCACAGGGAAAGACACGGGGAAAGCGTCCGATTTCCCGAACTGTTCCTTTTTGATTGGAAATGCAAAATGTTGTAGAGACTTCTGAAAAGCGACACTTCTCTGAGCGCTGATGAGGATGATTTCGCTGGAAACAATAGTCCGTAATCAAATGTAATAATTGCCGGGGCTGGTGAGATGGCTCAGCCGCTAAGAGCGCTGGCTGCTCTCGCAGAGGATTCAGATTCGGTTGCCAGCATCCATACCACCCGTGGCAGCTCGCACCGTTTCTAACTCCAGTTCCAGGGATTCTAATTCTCTCTTGGGGCCTCTGTGAGCACCTCATGCTTGTGATACGCAAATATAAACGCAGGTAAAACACTCAAACCCATAAAATGAAAATAAATAAAATGTTATAGATATAGTAATTCCTTCTTTAAACAAACAAAAACAAACAAACAAACTCATGTCATGTACACACGCAGGGGGAGTCTGAAGATTTGGATGCTGGTGATATTAACCATTCATTTATGCCTCCAAAAAACTTATAGAGCTGCCAGTGATTGTGAACTTCTGAACCCCCTGACCCTGTCTTCCAAGCACTAGGATTGTAGGCACAAGCCACCGTGGCTCCTAGCTTTGCATGCAACTGTAGATTGAACTTTGAGCTTGCTCCACGAACACCTGAAGTACAGAGGTCTCACAAACCAGTGCAGGCTTAATCCTCCCTCAGACTTGAGTTTTTTGCTCTTGAACTGGCCAACCCTGGACGTAGCATCTGTCTAGTCAATATGGCTGGGTGGCAACTGTCAAATGTATCTGCATTGAGCATTGGGACAGACCAACCTTGGTCATGACCATGTCCACTGGAGATGACACCATCTTACATAAAGCTTTGGCTGGTCCCATCATAGTCGCAGGTCTGATCACTATAGCAGGAGGATGCGTGTACCTTAACCCAATATAATTAGATCCCCAAGGTCTTTCATTAAACAGCATTTTTTTTTCTATTTTGTGCTCATCAAGTAGTCTCATGATATCCGTGGATGATTCTAGTTCTGATGATGAATTAATACTTTAGCTTTCTATGAGTTATTGTGATTGCTTGACCAACACGAGACTACTTCTGAGAGACCATTCATGCTGAGGCTTCAACCTTATGAGACTACACTGAAGTCCATGGCAAACTGACCAAAGCAAACCTTACGTCTCCAAGGACAGCTACTCTTGGCTGTCTTCCTTATATTCTGCAGGACTTTTCACCTTAAATATGGTTTATTTCTATCATTTTTTGGTGTAGTCTTGCTGTGTAGCTCAGGCTGGCTTTGAATTCAAAATCCTCTTTTTTCTTTCTTTCTTTTTTTTTATAAAAAAAATCTTTCCTAGTTCTGGAATTATAGGTCCGCCTATCCCCAGCTATACCCAGAAGATTGAAACTGTTTGTCCCCTCAAAGACCATAAGCTCCTTTCTAGCAGGAGCCACCTGCATTGTGCATGATACTTAGTACAAATGCACCCGAAAGAAAGGGCTCACTAAATACTCACGGAATGTATAAAAGGAATAATAAAGTCAATGCGGCTCCTTTGGGGACTAGCAAGCATGTAGCAAGGCAAACAAATTAAGTCTGCTCTTAATTGGTCAAGGTTGGTTTACTCCAAGTTGTAAACACGTGGGTGCTGAGAACCACACCTCAGTCTTCTGCAAGAGCAACAAGTCCTCTTAACCATTGAGCCACCTCTCCGCTCAAGTCACTTATTTACTAATTAATTAATTTACCTTTTCATCATGGAAGTGTGTGCAGTATTTGGAGGCTGAAGTTCTTTCCTCTGTTTGCAGTCCTCAGATACATTTCACACCTGCCTGTGCTTGACACAAAGCATTTCCCTCCTCCAAGTTCTGCCCTTCAGTATATACAGCCCTGTTTGTTTTGTGTCGGGCAGAGGGTTAGTGGCATGGGAAATCCTTTTGTACTTGCCAGCAGTGATGAGAAACTTCAAGTCAGGGAAAAGCTATTCCTAGGTGAAGGCCTTTATTGAGGAATGTGAGAAACAACAGACACATGAGACTGGATGTCATTGAAGATCATTTTCAGCGGCAACAGGAATCTCCTTTGTGTCTTAGAGAAGTCTTTGCAGAGGAAAACTCACAAACTGAATGACAGCGACGGTAAAAAAAAAACTCTCTTTAGGGAGCTGGGGAGCTCACTCTGTTGGCAGAATGTCTGCTTAGCATGGCTACCCTGGATTTCATCTCCTGCATCACACAAAACTTGGTGTAGGGTGCGTGTCTATAATTCCAACACTCAAAGCAGAGGCAGGAGGTTCAAAATGTAAGGTTATCTCAGGCTTCATAGTGAGCTAGAGGCTAGTCTCAAATATAAATCTAAAAAGACATTCATTTGGGTAAATCAATCTGTCAGTCTGTCTATCTATCTATCTATCTATCTATCTATCTATCTATCTATCTATCATCTATCTTGTTAGTCTTATTTTGATTTAACTTCACTCTTCCATGGTGTGTGTGTGTGTATGTGAGAGAGACAGAGACAGAGAGACAGAGAGACAGAGAGACACAGAGACACAGAGAGACAGAGAGACACAGAGAAACAGAGAAACACAGAGAGATAGAAAGAGATAGAGATAGAGAGAGACAGAGAGACACAGAGAGACAGAAAGAGATAGAGATAGAGAGAGACAGAGAGACACAGAGAGACAGAGAGACAGAGAATTGAGAACACACTTGTGCACACCCACACATGAGAGACAAAAAGATGCTTCAAAGCCTAATTCTTAGTTTTTTCAAACTCAAAATCTGAACAACACGCTCCATCCCATTGTCTTTAATATAGTTTACCATTTTCTGAAAGAAAACTACCTCTGGTTATAAATTGTGCTGGGAGTTCTGTACCTTGTCATACTAAAAAAGCCACAGTAGAGACTGCCAAGGATATTCGTGATGGGATAATTAGTTGTGGTTAAATTAACAACCCATTGAAGTCAGCACTGGCTTCTGTCAGAGCGACACTTGGGCCGAGGTAAGAGGACGAGCTCAGGGGCCCTAAGCAGAGATCATCGGAGCCCCATCTTCTGGCCATGCGTTGGCTGTGGCTTGGGGATAAGCTGTTTGTGTGCACTCTAATGTCAGGACCTGAGTTTGTTAATGGCATCTGTAGTTTAGTTGTTATGGGCTGGTTGTTATCTTCTTTACCTCCGCACAGAGCCAAGTTTGGGAGAGGCTCAGCCAGGAACTGGGCTGAGAAAGAGAAGATTTACCGTTGTTTGCTTTCATAAGCGGACAGGAAGTTATCAGGCTGGCAGATTCTAAAAGTCTGAGCCTCTAGAGCTGCGCATGTTTTCTCTTTACAAGCAGCTGTTTCTCTTGGGAGGGCTCCTGGCAACCAACTGAGCTGAACATGGGGTACTGGAATCTGGGCTTAAAAGAGGAATGCTGAGAGATAGCTTGTAGCGCACACACACACACACACACACACACACGTACATGTATACACAAAACTAACTGATAGTCTTTTGCCTTCTGGTCAGGCAAAGCCAGAATCCACCCTGTCAAAGGCGTGACCTTTCTCTTATTTTGTTCCCCACCTCCCCAGGGACACATGCTTTGATGAACCTTGTGAGCAGGGGCTCAGCTGTGATCCAGCTGTCTTGAGACAGCAGGCACCAGACACAGAATTCCAGAAGAATCATCAGCACCCATAGCGATCCCCGCTTTATCTGATATGTGCTCTTTGAGCATCGACATGCTCTCTTAAAGACATTTCGGGTTGACAGTGGGTCTTGAGCACTGTCTCGCTCCTTCCATACCATAGTAAAGACTGCAAGCAGTCCCTTCACACCTAAGCACACTTGCCCACCCAGTGTTATTATCATAATAACCAGTAAAATAATCTCTTGACACTGCATTTACCCGTCCACATATAAACTGTTCTGATAGGGTCATTTCGAGAGGTCATGGGACAGGCCATACCCTGTGAGTAAAGACAGCTTCCAAGCATGGTAGAAAGTTATTCTCCAGTGTCAAACAGGCAGGGAAAACATGCCTTTTGAGGACAAGAACCAGAAAGAAGTGGGCGGTTATGTAAAGGCTTGTAGGCAGTTGGGGATGCTGGATTGGAAGAGAGGATGAGACGAGTTCTGAGCAGAGGGTGGGGTCCATAGCCATACGCCAGCCTCTGTCCTTTACTTGGACTATCTGAAAGTTCCAGCCTTGTCTCAGAGAACTTTTGGGAACTCTGAGAATAGTCTTGGGTTAGCAAATGAGGAAATGGCTAGAGGAAGGTTAGGTCCTCTGAGACTGGTTGTCACAGGAGAGGCCTCACGTCTTAGATAATTAGTGAGTCCACAGGTCTCTCAAGTGGCCTTGAGGCATGCCTCCCTGCATAGCCCACTTTGGAAAACTGCATTTCATTTAACTCTGATGAGCTGGCTTCCTTCTCTTATATATATATAAACTAAGACCGTTAGTCACCTCCACATACTTCGCAGGTAGTAGTGGGTGACAAAGCTCAACCAGCTATCATGATGGCAGAGCTGAAGTTCAGAGCCAGCTCTCAAGCAGGATTCCAACTCTCTCAATCACATCCAATTCGAGCTCTCCCATACGATCTGCCAATTGCAACATCCTGTTTCAACAGGGTGGCCAACATATGGGGGGTCATACCATTAGTAAGGCTAAAAATAACACTTACCATTGCACACTGGATGCCAACAGACCAGAGCACTTAGATTTTTTTTTTTTATAGAGTACAGCCCTAACCCATTGACATTATTTTCCCTTTTTTGGCTTGAGCTTGTCAGGGGGGGGGGGGAAGGCAATACTAAAAAACAGTGTGATCCATGGATATTTCTACCAAAAGATAGATAGGATAGACAGATATGTGTATATATATATATATATATATATATACAATAGATAGATAGATAGATAGATAGATAGATAGATAGATAGATAGATAGATTACGTACTAAAATGCAGTATGTATTTTTCAGTGGTAAACTGATAAACTAGAGAGAGTATTATTAATCAACTCTTGAGGCCACCCTTGAACCTGTCAATCACTTTGCCAGTGATAAGAACAGTCTCTGCGAAAATCATAACAATCAATGCGGTATGAGGGACAAGTGACAGGGACTTGGAGCAGATGCACCCTCACATTTTATTTGACCCTGAGAAAGACTGGGAACTAGAAGTCAGAGTCCTTGTTGTTTGCAGAGAGCTTTTGAAATGGCTTGGGCATGAACGTGTTCCCAGGCCAATTCCGTGCTCCCAAGACAGGGAGTCCAAAGACAGTCAGACTCTCAGAGACTATGTTGCCAAGAAAAAAAATAAAATGGAACTCCGCCTTTTTGGCTTCCCCGAAGAGTGCGAAGAGTTCTCCCCTCCAGGTTCCCACCACACTGGAGAAGTCATTCACATATTTTCCCACCCTTTCTGGCCCCTCTGAATAACAAGGAGTTGATTTTAGGTAGTTCTTTGCAAAAAAAGAAAAACGCTCTCTTAAAACTGGGCCAAAGGCTAGATTTTAGGTAAAAAAGAAGGCTAATAAAAACATCAGGATGTAAGATCGTACGGGTACAAACATGGAACACTGAAAAGACCGACAGTTAATAGACCCCAAATGCTGAGAGTGACCTAAAGTAAGGATGTGTTCTATAACCAGGATGCTTTGGAACATAAACCAAACTTGGTGCTGAGAAGATACAGTGCTTGCCTCTCAAACATGAAGACCTGAGTGGTGGCGCACACTTGTAATCCAAGTGTTGGAGAGGTAACACAGGGGGATCTCTCAGGCTTGCTTAGCAAGAAGCTTGACTTTTAGACCACAGACAGACAGACAGACAGACACACGCACACATATATGTGCACACATGTGCATGCACGCACACATATACAGGCACACGCATGCACATGAACACACTTGCACATAATTTATATAAATAAAACATAGCTCCCAATCCATAAAGAAGAAAGAAAATTATTCAAGGATTAATGAAGTAGCCAATTCATACAGAAGGAACTAATGTTATTCATCCTTAACCAAATGCTCAGCTCATAAAAAACATACCTAAATACATATTTGAATGCTGAAAATGGAGAGGAAGTTGTTAGCAATGAATTATTATCTAGTGTACTGGTTCTCAGCCTTCCTAATGCTGCGATCATTTAATTCAGTTCCTCATGTGGTGGTGACCCCCTCCCCAATCACATAATCATTTTTTTGTTGCCACCTCCTAACTGTAATTTTGCTACTGTTGTGAATCAAAATGTAAATATTTTTGGAGACAAAGGTTTGTCAGAGGGGTTGTGGTTCACAGCGTGAGAACCACTGATTTAGTGAAATCCTTACAATGGTTGTAAATGGTAGATACTGGACTTAGCCCATGTACAGATGAGACTGAGGTATGGGGAGGACAATTCAATATCTTAAGGCCAGAGACTTAAATCCCAGTTGAGTGGCTGGCTCCCAGAACCCCACTCTCTGAAGCACGAAGCTTCCCTCCTTTATGAAGCTGTGTGACACTATAGCCTACTCCCTCTATGATGGCTGAGAGGCAATCTAAACTTTCCATTTAAATATTTATGCAGAATATAAATATGTACCCTGAGACTTTACAATGGGCATAGTCCTATAGCTTCCTCAGACATAATTCAAAGGGTCTATAAATTTCAAGTCTTAGAAGTAGGGGGAGATGCCATTTGTCTGCCCGTTTTTATCTCAAAGCATGTACTTTTAGGAAAGTTCTAGAAGTACACCTTCGAAAATTTGCGATCGCAGTACTTGTCCGTGTCTGCATGCTCAGAGATGCTCAGATCGTGAGAGGTTTTCCTGTGGACACAATCCAGCTCTTCATCTAGGTTAAATGATTTGTTCAGTGTCTGACAAGTGGTTAAAGGGATGGGTGGGATGACAGGCAGGACTCAGTTCTCATATCTGGGCTCTTCTGATTATTTTTTCTGTCTTAAGACCAGAGATAGCAATAATCTTTAATAGAGCGATGGAATTTCAAAGAACCCAGAATCTGACAGCTCTAATTCCAGGGGATATTTCTCTCCCTGAGATAGGCTTTAAATATTTTACAGACTTTTTTTTTCTTTTTTTGAGCTTTCCTCAAATAGGTCTCTGGATGCTTTGAAATATTTTATTTGTAAGAGAGAAAAAAAGATAAAAATCGTAACTAAAGAGACAGTGACGAGGAAGGCAAAAAATGAGTCTCGAGGGAGAGGAAATCCGCCTAGGAGTTTGCAGCAGATAAACTTCTTCTGACCTCAGCTGAAGGAGCTGAGCCCAGAACTATTAGCTTTTCTTCCTCTTTAAAGAATATCTCTTCCATTTATTAGTTCAGTGCAGATCAGGTGACAATAAAGACAACTGGGGATGTTAAATAATAATAATAAAAAAAAAACCCCAAATCAAAACTCGTCCCGGTCTCTTGGGTTGCGAAGCCTCCCGTTCTGAGCTGGCCAATGCTGTGAGCTGCCTTGGCCCGCAGAGGCCCCACACAGTACATGTAGCGCAAGGAGTCTGTCAGCGGCCACAGCTCGGGTGTGGGAAAGTATTCCAAAAACTCAGGGAAGCTAGCCCAGATGCTGAACACTTGATCGTCTTTGGCTGGAGAGCCAGCTACACGATCCTGGGTTCCATCACTGAAATTTATTAACGCAAGGGGAAAATAATGACTTAATTGTAAGCCGATGACCTCACCCCAATACCATGTCTTAATCGTTTCTAAAGAAAGCTGCCTCTTTTCTGTCGCTGCCAACTTGCAAATGAAACAGATGACCTTGGAACGTGATTATATTCATTAGCAATTACTCCATGAAAACGGGGAGGAGTGGATGTTACCCTTCACCTAACCCAGATAACCGAAGCTTCAGTGAAATCTTGAGCCAAATGTCAACTCACGCTACGCTGTGTGGGGAGCACAGCTAGTCCCGGCTACGTGCATTGGAGTGCTCCCCGCCTTCAGTGAAACCCTGGTTCAGCCTCAGAGATGGAAAAAAACGGACGCAATCGAGGGACCTTGGCTTTGAGTCACAGGGATTTCATAAGGACCTTTGAAGGATATTTCTCTGGTTCAACTCTGAAGTTTTCAACTGAGGTGGGTCATGCAGAGGCAGTGTGAGGGCCGCCGCTTGGGTACTGGTTAGGAGGTGACGCCTGTTGCCTCCCATCAGGTGTGTGCATGAGTGCTCGCTCACGTGTGACTCAAGGCAGGGAGAGATGTGCTGGATATTAGGGTGCTCCCCAGGCATCCTGTCTGGGCAGAAGTATTAACGAAGGTTGGATTTGCAGTTAGGATGAGGTATAAAAAACACTCTTATAGAATAACATTTCCTAGTATTATTTGTGCATGTATATATGGGCTCTGTGTGTGTGTGTGTGTGTGTGTGTGTGTGTGTGTGTGTGTGTGCGCACACACACACACACATGAAGCTGTTTGTGAAAACATGTTGAATTAGTCACTTTTCTATTTCTGTAATATACCACGTCTAAGGCTACATATAGAAAGGAGGGTTTCTTTGAGCTCACAGTTTCCAAAAGATCACTGTCTGTTACTGTCCTAGGAAGTGTGGCAGGCAGTTACTGAAACTGGAGGGGCAAGCAGATAGGTCACATCTTGAGCAGCAAGCATCAGGGGCAGAGAGCTTAGTGCATGGCTTTTGGAAACTTGAAGTCTCACCACAGTGACATTTGTCCTTCAGCAAGGCTGACTCTCCTAAACCTACTCCAATAGCACCACCAACTGGGGACTGAGTATTCAAATGCCCAAGATTTTGGTGGGGGGATTGTCATTTAAACCACTGTGGTGTGTGTGTGTGTGTGTGTGTGTGTGTGTGTGTGTCTGTGTGTGTGCGTTTCATGGGGAGGTCAGAGGACAACTTTGGGAATTGTTTCTCAAACACCATCTACCTGGTTGTCTTTTTGAGACAGAGTCTTTCACTAGCTAGAACCTGCCAAGTCATGGCAGAACACTGGATTGGGTCCATGTGAGAGAACCAGTGGTCACTGCTACTCCTTCTGGCAAGACATAGAAGGCCATGCTACAGCGAAAGTGCCTTGGTATAATATATTCCTGACAGGAAAACATTTGCTTTTGAAATTGCCAGCATACCCAATTATTTAACTCTCATGACTTCCTACAGAAGAAACCTTCTATACTTTTTGCTTAGGATTGTCAAGTCCAAGGTTTGACGAGAAGCTCATGTAAACAGGTCCTAGTGATAAGAGCTGCCGTGAGTGGAAATTACTTCCTCATTCCCACTCAAGTTGGAATGTAATTGACATTAGTGAACATTATTAAAAGGTGGGAACTTTAACAATGGCCAATGACTTTCATGGGTATTATCAATGATCATTGATATAATGATGTTATGATACAGTCAAAGAAAGGTGAGTTCAGTCCAATTTGCTCCTCTCGCCTGTCCTTTCTGCCTTCTGAAGGGTAAAGATCCAGGCTTCATTCCTGCTGGAGAATGTGAAAGGCACCATGTAGGAGGAAGAGAACAGATTCATTAGACACATAACCTTCTGACACCTTGACCTTAGACTCTCCAGTCCCAAGAACTATGAGCCAATCAGCTCACATCCTTTGAAAGTTATCAGATCTGTGGTTCTGACTTTTAGCAGCACAAAATAGACAAAGGCTATGTATACACAAGTCTTATGTCCCTAGTTGAAGCAGCCACATGGCACAACAAACTCATAGGCCAGCGAAATATTTGGCGATGCAGATTTGTAGTCCTTGTCTCTGCTTCCAACTGACCTCGATCCTCTCCAGCTCCCTGCAATCTGCCTACTGATTTGATTATAGAATGACAACATTTCCCAGAGTGAATTTAAAAATATTTTTGAGCAGGATTGTTGACTTTTCTCCAACTACTCTTGTATGTAGGTGGAGTTCATAGGGGAGGTGTAGTGACTATCTTCAGAAGTGACAAGATATCTGAGATACACGACTTGGAGGAAATATTTGTTTTGGCTCCTGGTCTCAGAGGTTTCAGTCCATGGTGGGCTGGCTCCATTGTGGTGAGCCTTTGATGAGGGAGAACATCACTTCAAGAGCGTAGGGATAACCTCTCATGCAGTGTGTAAAATCATCACCTGCCAATAAAAAGCTGGTGGCAGGAAGTAAAGGGTGGGACTTCCGCTCATAGAGAGAGGGGGTCTCAGGTGGGGATCGGGAGAGTCACCCCTGGGACATAGATGAAGAAGGAGGCCAAGGGCGAGACAAAGATGGTAGGTAACAGGCCATGTGTCTGGGAAGAAGGCCAGGCCAGCATTGCTGGGGTAGAATAGCTGTAGTGCCTGAAGCTTTTGAATAAATACAAAGGTCTCTGTGTCATCATTCAGAGCAAGGGTGGGCTAAGAAAGCCACCACTTTCACACAAAAAGACAATGTAGACTAAAACTGTTCATCTTATAGCATCCAGGATGCAGGGAGACACAGAACAACAGGGCAGGGTAAGGGAAGTAGGAAAGAAGAAATAGGGGTGGGGGGAGGACCAGAGACAGAGGTAGAGGCAGGAAATGAGGAAGAAAGAAACACAGAACTTCAAACGGCATATACCCTTCAAAAGTTTGCTTCTGCCAATCAGGCTCTACTCCCAATAGTCCGTTCATCTAAGATGTTCTCCAGGATTATCTATTGGTCAGTTAGTGTTCTCATAATCAATACACCTCTTGCTAGTCTCACCAGGCCTTCAGCACATGATTCTTTGGGAGACATTTTATAGACAAACTACAACAAAATGTGTATAGTTGTGGTAAGGGGGTGGAGTAGATGTATTAAACAAGTAATTTATTGAGGACCCACTATATGTCCGGGGTACTTCTTAAGTTTTAGAAATACACCAAGCAAAACTCACAAACATCCCTTCTCTCACAGACTTTGCCCTGTATTAGGAATGGGGTGGGTAAGGTACCACGAACCAAATCATTGGGAACGTCTGTATCATCTTTTATTGGTAGCAAGTACTGTGGGGTGAAGGTAGAAATAGGGGATGGGGAAAGTTTGAGATGGAAAGTTGATTGAGCAAAACTTCAGAGATAGCCACAAGATAAAGCTCAACGAAGCAGGAAATATTTGAACGAAACTGGAGGAAAATAGAGTAAGCAGAAGCTACTTGGGGTAGAGCATTTTCGGCATGGAGTCAAGCACAGCTCTGAGCTCCAGTCACCTTGACACCCAGTTCTAGCATGTGTCATCCTCATAGTAGGTTGGTAATGGCATCCGCTGGAATTGTGCTATGAGCCATGTGTAGAGGAAGACATGGCCAACCCATCATGAGACAGGGACATTCTAGGAGCCACACGGAGGCCACAGAGAGCAGGGAGAAGTCTGACAGTGGAGGGCCAGGCATTACAGGTTTTTCCCACTCACTAGCTACATAGGAAGCATAATTAGCCAATACCACTGCTGTCTCTACTCATAAAACATGCTCCAAAATGGCTGTGCTGAGTCTGCCCTCCTCAGATGTAATTCCTAACGACTGAGCTCCACGAAGAATGGGAACAAGCCATATGTCTTTGCACAGCAAGTTTTCAACCTTCTTACTCCCACAGGAATAAAAATGTCTATCCTTACCAACTGATGGGATGTGAATTGGCCCTATGATCAGCAAATGTTGAATTTTGCTTTAGAGGATAAGGGCAGAAATGGATTATTGAAATTCCTAATAAATCATGGATGTACATGCTAAGGGCCCAGTCAGTATTTCTGCAGCATAAGCAGAACTCACAGATTGCGTTCGGTATACAATAACAAGTAATTTAGTGTGGGTTAAGGTGTATTAAAACCAGATAGAGCGACTGGGATGTATGACGGAACAATGACGTTACCTGAAAATTGGGTTGAAGTATCAAGTTATAAGTGTTCTTTTTGCTCTTGCTGGCTCCTCTCCAGATTAGCTATCCACTGGTAACCCTGGACATGATCTTACGTTGTCCTCACTTGAACTGTGTAAAAATGCAGACAAGACCTTTGGCCAGAGACCCCCTGTTCTTGAATCGTTCTTTTAGAGCAAACATGTATCATTGGCTCATGAGCTTTCTGTGTATGGATTCCATTGCTCAATCCCTGTTCCCATAGCTCGACCACCAAGGCAGAGGAAGAGGTCATTGGGCATGCCTGCTCTAGAACTCAGGAGTGGAGCTTGCTTGCGTTCTTTCCTCACAAACTGACCCTTGAAGGAGGTTGGTCGGGTGCTGCTTGTAATCAAATGCTACATTCTGTCCCAAAGATCTGGTTGCTCCAAGATGTGGAGATCTTCTTGTATAGCATCTTTTGTTGTGTAAACCTTGCCCCCCACCAAGTTATCCCTCATTGGTTAATAAGGATGTCTACAGCCTGGTCTGGACAGAAGACAGGGGGCAGAGCAAAGTTCTCAGGCTTGGGGTCTGAGGCAGGCATGGATCAGGAGAAAGGAAGAGAGGACACTGAGGGAAGAAGCCACCATGGAGTAGGTGGACTGTGAATACATTGATGAGGGCTGGCCTGTTGGAATAGGAGCTGCCCATATGGGACATAGTGACTGATATCTCAAGGAATTGGACAAAACAGCACAGAGGGTGGATACCTGTCCAGCTCCTGTGCTTTTAAGGTTGATTATAAAGAGAAAGGGTTGTGTCTTTTATTTGGGAACTGAATGATCTAAGGCGGGGTAGAACCCCACAGACAATATTTACTGCAACAGACCCTACCACTTCAAATTGGGTTTCCACTGTGTTTTAAAAGAACTAATTTTATAAAAAGTGTACTTGGTCTGGTCTGTGTACTTCAGTTTGGTCTGGTTCCCTATCCCCTGGATAGCCTGGGACAGTTTCCCGCTTCCTGGCATTTTCTTGTCCATACCCTTTCTGTGTGAATACAAAGCCCAAGGTGCTGTGAAGTTTCCAACAATCCCATGCTTGCTTATTTTATGAATCCTGTGGTCATTATGAGTGGATGTGGCCATTCACAGACTGAATAGAAAGAATTATCTTAAAACGTGAAGAGAACTTTAACCTACGAGGTCTCTGCCAGCATCTTTTGACATTTCCATTTATTGTGAGTGACCTTTCAAAGCTTGACTGACTTTGTCATCACCTATAAACGTAACAAAGAGGTTCTAGAGACAACACATAACTAACCAAGTGGGGAGAAAGTGAAGAACATTTGGGATTGGTAGGGGATCTTGGCATGGACCCATAAGTATCCCATGTCTTCCTATACTATTATTTTCTGCACACAATTACTAGAAACATGTTTATACTAGTCCCTTTGACCAAGATGGATGAAATATAAGAAGGTGTGGGTCTGACTCATCATAATATGGGAGTCAACCATACGGCCCCAAGATATATTATTACAGCTTGGAAATTGCTGACTTTACGTACAATTTAGACCGAGCACAGATACATATTTTCGAAATTACACACTTTATAATCAATTTTACCATGTTTTGTGGAAAGTAATCATGATTACAAAAACAAGAGTATTAGCTGTCCTTCCATAATTGAGTAGGTCAAAAGGTCAATAGTGGGGTATAGTACCCAGAAACAATTTTTTTTTGACTAGAGATATTTATTATTCTGATCTCTCTCTCTCTCTCTCTCTCTCTCTCTCTCTCTCTCTCTCTCTCTCTCTCTCTCTCTCTCTCTCAGTTGATTACACTTGACCCGATTATATAAGGTCAGCAATCAGGGTTAATCAATTTTCATTTGACACACTCCTTGCCTCTACCTCTGCCGCAGTGCACCAATTGCCTTTAAATTTTTTGTTCTTCACAGAATTTGATTTAGTTATATGATTAAAATAGACACATCGTTTTGACGCATGTAACCCTGAGGTGTCAGTCTTTGTTTCCATGAGACATCTGAGTCAAAGTCGTATGGGAAAGGAAGACTGGGACAGGTGTGTGTCAGCAGGTTCTCCCCAGGTAGACTCCATTCTGCTTTACCTGGGCCTCTGGATTCTTCTGGTGAATTTTGAGACTATTCCAGATTTCAGAAAATAAGGTATAATAGCATTTCATTTGTCTTTGGTCTAGCTATAGACCTACTACCCTATAGTTACTTCATTACACTAAGGATAAGCCCATGGTCAAGGACGGTGCCCAACTTAGGTGTCCTGTAGAGACCTCAGCAAAAGAAGCCAAATCTGAGCATTCAGCCATCCCCCACAAATTGCACACTTTATTCTTATGAACCGCTTGAAGCAATTAAAACAAACAAGATAGTTTTTCAGCTAAGGTAGTTTTAAAGAGACAGTAACTCAAAAGGCACATTTTGGTAAAAGTAAGAATTGCTCAACCTTGATTTTGCCTTAAAATGAAACTTTGAACCTTATGGCTACCTGAGTGGTTCTTGT
Organism: Rattus norvegicus; assembly: GCF_021556685.1. NCBI lineage: Eukaryota > Metazoa > Chordata > Mammalia > Rodentia > Muridae > Rattus > Rattus norvegicus. The sequence continues at coordinate 4,519,291 of NC_141534.1, forward strand.
TTGTGGTAGCTGACCATTTCGTCTCTCTTTTTTTGAGTTCTGTTTGTTTTCCGGAAGACTAGAAATGTTGAGGGGCATCTAGAGACTTTTGATAATTATGTAATCCTTTGATTAATTCTGCGCCTCCTTTCCTCCTTATAAGTAGCCAGCAGCATGAAGGCAGAGGTAGTTTTCTCTCTTATCTTTTGCTTTTACCTGAAGATGGATCTCAGGATATAAGTGTGTCCTAGGTAAGTGCTCTCCTATTGAGTTACATCTCCAGCGATCGTTTTTACCCCCACCTCCTTAAGCATGATCTCATTAAGCTGCCCAGTCTGGCATTGAATAGAGTTGATTTTTGTCTCTTCCTATATGATCAATGATTGTCAGACAGAACATATTCAGTATATATTCTCAAAGACATGGGAGGCTGTTTGGATGGATAGAAAGCAAAAGAAGAGAGAAGGCGGGGACTGGTTGGTTGAAGCTCTAGCCTGTGGGACAGTGTCTGTATCTCATATCTTGTGAGTCCGAGATGAACTGAGACAATGCAAGTACAGTTCCTATTTCTTATCAGAGTTATGATTTTCCATCCAGTGCTGGAATATCTTCATAGCATTCCTAACAGTTAGGTCAATGGACTTTGGCTTGAATCTTTAAAGCATGAGTTGACTAGAGTGCATGAAAATCTGATCTATATATGAACAAATTTAATTGTTACAAAGTTTCCCTTTTCTATGGAGCCCAGACTCCCTGCTCAGTCATTGAAACCATCTGGGGTAATGAGGAATTCATTTTCCACATTAGAAGAACATTTAAGGCTATGATTCATTTCTCATGCTCCGCTTTATGTTTCACTGTGCTGATTAATTACCACGAAGCTTTGTAATCTTTCTCTTAGCGACCTCTGGCTCCAACTCACGTTATGAGCATCCTGCTTCATCATAAGTCAAACATGAAGCCTCCATGAGCTCAGAATAAGCAAAGCAATCGGGGCAAAGAAGGGTTTGTAAAACACAGTACAAAGCGACAGTAATCAAACTAGTGTGGTACTGGCTTAAGAATAGACTCAGTGGGGATAGTGAGGTAGCTCATCAGGTTGAAGAACTTGCTGCTAAGTCTAGCAACTTGAGCTCAATCCCTGGGAAACACTTGGTAGAAGGAGAGTACCAACTCTAGCAAATTGTTCTTTGATAGCCACACTCACACTGTGGTACACACATATATATATATACACACAGTCATATAGACATGTATACACAATATACATATACACACACATACCCACATACAAACATATACACATATTCATGCATACACACATATATATACAGATAGTTACACACATATACACACTCATACACACATACACATATACACATATACACCCCCCACATATACACACATACACATATACACACATACACATATATACATACAGATAATTATACAAATATACATGCTCATACACACATATACACACAAACACATATACACACATACACCCCCAAATATACACATATGTATACATGTACACACATATACACATACATATACACATAAATACAGATAAACACACACTTATACCATATACACACATACACATACACACATAAACATACACATACAATATACACACATACTCAAACACACATGCACGTGTACACATATACATGAAGACACACACATACATCCACACTTACTTATGTACCTACAATAAAAATAAATAAATGTAAAAAATTAAAATTACATTCATAGAAACCATTGGTAAAGAACTTGAGTCTACAGTTGGAGAGAAAGTTGGTGTATACTGTTCTTACAGAGGACCTGAGTTTGGTTCCCAGCACCCATATCAGGTGACTCATAACCACGGTATATCCAGCTCCAGGGGATCCTCTTCTGAACTGCACAGACATCCACACACATGTCCACATAGCCACATACAGGTAAGCACATAGGCACATAATTAAAAAACAAAAGTATTTTTAAAAAAGAATTGTGTCTAGAGACATGCCCTAACACAAATGACCCACGACATGCTGGCGAGGGTGTCAAGAAAATTAAATGAGAAAAGAAAAGGTATGGCAATGCCTTTTGATGTCACAAATTGGATATCCATGTGCATAGATCATAAACACTTCTGTTACAGACAATGTAAACTAGAAGATGTGAAGACAGCCTGTAGAACTGGAGGAAAAGATAGGATCATATGTCAGCTTTGGGATGTACATGCAGAACATAAAAACTCGTAAAGGGAATGACAAAGGGTAGCATTGATGGAGTGATCTGAATAGGCAAAGCCACAGGAATGGAAGCGTATTAATGGCTGCTTAGGGGCTGGACTTGGGTGGGTAGGGAATGGCTGCTAATGGTAACATGGACTCTTCAGGCACGATGTAGATTCCCTAGCATATAGACGGCAGTGATGGTGGTGCGACTGCAGTAGACTCCATGAACCTGTCCACTTTAAAGAGTGAATTTTATACTATTTAAATCACATGTGATGTCCAATTCAAGAAGACACTCTTGGCCTACAATTGGACCAGAATTTTCTCACTGGAACTATTTGTTATTCTGAGTTATTTATGTTTTAAAGAAAAGATTTTTTTTTATTCTTTGCTGGTGTGTGTGTGTGTGTGTGTGTGTGTGTGTGTGTGTGTGGGTGTGCGCGCGCGTGTGTGCATGTGTCTATGGGTGCCCATTGAGTCCAGAAGAGGGCTCTGGATCCCTTGGAGGAGCAGGAGCCACAGGCAGCCGTGAGCCATGCAATGTGGGCACCTCTACGAGAGCAGTTTGTGCTTGTAACCAGTGAGGAACCTCTCCAGCCTCTGAAGACCTGCACTTACCTGTTCATTTCTATCCCTGTCATATTCATTTATTCTCATCTACTGTAAGAAGCACATCCCCAAGGAGGAGGATCGGTTTACATTTTTATATCTTCACGTCCTCAACAGAGGAGTGTTTTGTTCAGGATATTTAAGTTAACGGTGTTAGCTGAATGAATGATTTTTGAACCAAATGGATACAGTTTGCATTCAGTGCTAGGTGGGCAGTTCACACATCGTCCACTTATTCACCACAAGTCCCTTTGGTGTGAATTGTTAAGTCAGGTCAGTGTACCTGGTACTTGGGCAGTAATGTTTTATTTATCTTTTTGAATAAATATTAAGAGTGTTCCCTTGGGGCTGCAGAGATGGCTCAGCTGTTAGGATCACTGTCTGCTCTTCCAGAGGTCCTGAGTTCAATCCTCAGCAACCACGTGGTGGCCTCACAACCATAGTATGATCTGATGCCATCATCTGGCATGCAGGTGTACCCACAAACAGTGCACCCATATACATAAAATAAATAAACAAATTTTAAGTTAATTTTGGGAAAAAAAGTGTTCCCTTTATTTCAAGATCTTGTTGGTGTCCATTGAGACTTTGGTTAGTGCTGACTGGTTTTCTTGGATCCTTTCTCTGTTGTCTAAAGTGCTATCTGCTGCTGTTTGCTCTGTGTTGCAAACTCTTTCTCCAAGATGCCAATAAAACACTAAAGAGGACAGAACTGAGGTCAAGGGCTGATGGGACATTAAACATTTACCTGCAGATAGACTTGGCTCTGGGCTGCAGCTAACCATCCTGTGACCTAGTTCTGTTCCTCTCTGCAAGTCATCTTTCAGAGCCTCTTGGCCAGATTCAGGGCTACGTCTTTGATGGGTCACTCTCTGACAGTGTCAGCCAGAACACTTAATCACTCCCATTCAGTTTACCACTCTATCTTCTTTGCAGCACCCTTGAGCCATCCCATAGTACTTTAGTAGGAGTTCACGTGTGCCAGTTATGATGTCTCTCAAGTTGTGCCTCAATGCTCACTCCAGGCCCTAATGTATTTAAGAAGAAGAAATGTGCTTTCCCTAACACTTTTGCCTCTCTGAAGGTGAGTGCTTGGGTGCTTCCTCAGTATTAGAAGTGATAGATGAAATATTCAGTACTATTAAAAATACTATTAAATATCAATACCACCAGGGGATATAGATCTGGAAAATGCATTCTGTATACAAAAATTCTAAAATAACTTGAAGTAGTTCCTATCAAAAAACTCTGCTAGAGTAAATACCTTCCCCTAATCTTCTTCGATTATTCATAATATAATTTCAAATGGGCATCACAATGACATATTTAGAGTTCAGCGAATAAATCATCTCATAGTTTTCAATCAGGGCCACACTAGTTTGAAACAGAATATTTCTGCAATTGCATGTTTCCTGTTTTGTTTATGTCTGATGCTTGGGTAAGCTCTGGGCCTTTTTATGTGCCAGGACAGCACACGCAGGTGCTAGCTTGGGTCTTCCCTTGGGCTGTACAGGAGCAGATATAGGTAGATACTGTGCTCCAAGTCACAGTATCTCTTCAGGGAAAGGTGGGTGACAGCATGCATTCTCCTGTGTCAAGGGATGGACTTTGAGTACCTATGTATGAATGATGAAAGAGTTTACATTGGAACGATTTATTTTTAATTATGTATGTAACTATGTGTCTGAGTGTAGATGTATACATATGAGTACAGGGTCCGTAGAAACCAGAAGAGGGCGGACATCAGATCCACGAAGCTGGAATTACAGATGGTTGGGAGAAGCTCTGCTTAGGTGCTGGGAACCAAATTGAGGTCCTCTGCAAGAGCAGTGTATGCATTTAATTGCCGAGTCATGTCTCCAGCCCCGGGGTTTACATTTTTTGTTTGCAAGTTAAAAGCATGTAACTTTCTGTTTATACCGTGGCTAGACGGTATAAACAATTGTACCGTCTTTCTATCTTTAACATCTGTCCAAATATTTCCCGAGTGCTTACTGTGTTGGAGGGAGGTAAAACTCAACACTTCACATATAGTTTCTACTGTTAAAGGATTTCCTTTCTCAAGGAAAAGAGAGAAAAAAAAATCCAAACTGAACTAAAAACTGCCCATAAAATCTTTTCTTGATGGTCACTAAGAAAATGAAACAATAGAGAGTCTGAATTCCAGGTCACTCATTTTAAGGGCTAGAGTGACTGGTGTCGTAGCAAATTATTTTGGAATGGTAACTCACATTCCCATACCCGTATTCACATGAATGTATGGTTAGGATCTGCTGTTCTAGTCCACATCTGCCCTGTCTCTCAATGGTCTACACATAAAATTCTCAGTGTGGTGCTACTGGGAGGTGGTAAAACCTTTCAGAGGCAGTCTCTAGCGGGAGGTATGTCCTGGAGGTGTTCCTTTCATAGAGACTGTGGGATCTCCCTCCCTTTCCTGTTCTTCCTTCTTGCTTGTATCCCAGTCATGTGGTGAGCAGATTTATTCCACCCCAAGCTTCCTACCATGATGTATTGCATCTCTACAGATCAAAGCAACAAAAGGCCACCTACTAAACTGCTGAATAAAATAAACCTTTTCCATTATTAAGTTGATGGCCTCAAGCACTTGCTATAGTAATGGAAAGACAGCTAGAACAACATCGTTCCCTCTCCAACAGGTATGTGTTACATCATGGTTCACCATCCCAAACCTTCCATGCTTAGCAACCCAAGCTTTTCTGGGTCTGTACCTCTCCTTTGGAACTCATGGGTCCAACCCATCCCCTAACCATGGATACGGCAGAATCTTCTGGTATTCTTACACAGTATTCTCATCCATGAGATTGATGCTAAAGATGCACATAACTTATAAATATCAATGTAGTAAGTTTACAATTTTGCACTGGGTCACATTCATCGTTATCTTGGTCTGATGGGTATTGCTATTTGCAGGCTATGGCTATAATAAGGGTGCCAGAGCCAAGCATTCCTACTCCCCTTGGCTGGCGACCTTAGGCAGAATCATATGACCCAACCTTGGCCCCTAGGAAATGGGACGAACTCTTTGATCACTCTGACATCCTGGATAAGACTCAGGTACTGTGACATTCATCCTGTTACCAAAAGAAAGCTAGTGTGAGCACAGAGCCCATGTTGCTGAGAAGACATAGAAGGGAGTGGAGGAGAAACTATTTTTTTGATGCCAAAGCTGGGACTAGGAATGGTCCAGCTCCGAAGACATCTCACTCCGAACATTTTTTGTCAGGATGATAATACAGTGTCTTTATTTATTTGCTGTTTATTTTATCTATCTATCTATCTATCTATCTATCTATCTATCTATCTATCTATCTATCATCTATCTATCTATCATCTATCTATCTATCACGTAAAATGCTGGTAGTAGAGACCCATATATATATATATATAAATATATATAATCTATCTATCTATCCATATCTATCTATCTATCTATCTATCTATCTATCTATCCATCTATCTATATATCACATAAAATGCTGGTAGTGGAGACGCATATATATATATATATATATATATATATATATATATATATGATAGATGCTTATGTGTGAGGGTTCAGAAATGTCTGCTGCTGTCTTCCTCAGTCATTATTCACCTTGGTTTTTGAGATAGGCCTGAAACTTGCCTATTAGGTTGGCTGACTAGCAAGTCCCTGGGATCCACCTGCCTCTGCCTGTCCAGTTTGGGGTATTCAAGGGTACACCACATACCTGGCTACATTTTCTCTAAAACAAAACAAAACAAGAAAACATAGGTTCTAGGGATCACATTCTGGTCTTCATGCTTTTGTCAAGCATTTGCCAGCTGAGCCATCTCCCCAGCTTTTGTCTTTAGTTTAAAGCTGCTTTATCTGGGTCTCCACTACCAGCAGCCTAAAGCTCTTCCCAGATCAAAGTGGATAGAAATGCACATATATAATGAGTGACTGATTAAATGTATATGGAGGCATAATTACCTTTCTATTCCATTCATGATTGTCACATTTATTTTTACTCCAGGCAAAAGAAACTGTATAATTAGAAAATTTCAGGGTTGAGAATAAAGGCCTGAATTTATTATAATTTAAAAAAACCCTCAATTTATTGTATAGCGTTGTGATAAGTAGAAGTGTACAAATTGGCTAACTGCTTAAAACACAATAAGACATCAAATAAACCAAGTTATTTTTGAAATTCCCTTATTTAATAAAGCATCCGATGTCAAGTCCAGCCTTTCATTTTTATCCCTAGGATAAATGGAGAATACTCATTGCAATCAATGAGTTTATTCCACAGCTAGCCACCCCTCCCCACGAAGTGTACATTATGTATGGAGACAAGGGGAGGGAGTACAGGCCTTTCTTGCTGCCTTTTCTTCTATCTACAGCCCTTCTATTGGGTCTGCTTTGAAATACAGTGAAAGCGAAGAAAAAAAAATTGCAGAGTGATTTCTGTAGGAAACCACTTTCTCTAAAAATGCTACATCGATTGTCCTGCAAATATTTTCTGTTTTTCATTTGCGGCGTTCTTCTGGCTGCTTTGATATTGTCAGAGCTCCTGAATATTTATAAAGACTTTTTAGGTTTTGGAGAAAGGAAAGACGCAGTAGCTACCCCAGTCATCATTCAGCAATTCATTCTTTATCTGATTGCTTATTGAACCCAGAACCTCTCACACGCTGTACCACTCTGTTATGCACCCAGTTCCTTCTGCTTCTATTTTTGAAGCAAAAATGTGAACAAATTGCATGTATATATATATATATATATATGTGTGTGTGTGTGTGTATGTATATATATATATATTACACACACATACACACACAAACACACACATACACATACACACACAAACACACACATACACATACACACACAAACACACACATATACACATACACACACATACACACACCCTTCAGTGGGTGAAGGCACTTGCTGCTGACCCTAACAGCCCAAATTCAATCCCTGGGAGCTATGTTGTGGAAGGAGAGAACTGGCTCTCTGTTTGTCCTCTGAATTCCGCACACATGCACTCCCACAAGTGAATGGGTACATGTGAGATGCTCAAGTGTATAATCTTTATAGATGCATTTCTATAAGTACAATTCCACATATGACTTTCTGAACTTTGTACCTGGGGTACACACTGAGAACAGATCTGTTGTGCACTGGGCAGGGAACAAACACAAGGATAGCCTTGAGAATGCCATTTCCCAGCAGTTCCAAGACTTCCATCAACCCACTCCCAGCAGGATCTCTGTCCTGCTCACCTTCTAGTTTATTCTATCTTGTCCTGTAACATGAGGCCGTAGCATTGGCTCCTGATTGCTTTCCCTGACTAAAACAGGGATGTACTTCCCCACCTGTTGGGTGGATAAAGGGAGCTGGGGAGCTACACAGGGTCACTGCATTAGTGACAACAACCTTTTAGAACCAAGGCAAGGGAGGAATGGCTCATGGCGGCTGGCTCACAATTTCAGAGGCGGGAACAGGCTCGTTCTGTGGGAATGTGTGGCAGCAACTCAGTTACATCATAGCTAATGAACTAGATATGACCTTCAGAGGAAGGCCCTGCCCTTGGTGACCTAATTCCACTAGCCAGGCACCACTTCCTCAGGTCTCCACATTCTGGAAGACAGTGATACAAGGGAGGGTTCGTGTGTTTAAAACAGGAGCCTGTGCATTGCATTTGAGATACTAAGCATCAATACCTAGACTCCTGCTCGGCCCTTTGAAGGGATCAATCTCTGTTTATATATTTTTATTTTTCTGAAAATGATCTGCCTGGGTAGGGGGAGCGAGTTTGGTTTATAATTATTTTAGGAAACAAGTTAGAAACGTTCCCCATATGATGGTAGGAAGGAAGAATATCCATTTTCCATCTCAAATCTTACAATATCATTGTGTAGGTGTTGGAAAGGTTTTAGGAGAGAAAAAAAATGCATACCAAAATGATGGTTTGGAGACATCTTTTACTGACTAACCAAGGCTCCTTTAAACATAGAATGTCTTCTGTCTTTATCTTCTGCATAATTCTTTAAAATATTGGCACCAGGCAAGAGAAGTACTCCAGATCTTATAGTGATGGATTCTTCTAACTGCAGCCAAACAATACAGGGTTATTGTACTTTATTTTGATAGTTATCATCAGAATATTGTATGGGTCTACCAAAACACTTCTTCCAGACTTTGTTATATTTTAGTCAATAAAGCAGAGTCTGTGTTTTCTTTATCTTCTAAAGAGTTTATTTTATTTATATGCGCGTGAGTATGTGAACGTGAATATAGGTGCCCATGGAAGCTAGAAGAGAAAGTTGAGTCCCCCTGGAGCTCTGTGTGTGTGTGTGTGTGTGTGTGTGTGTGTGTGTGTGTGTGTGCATGTTATATATAGTTATGGTTGTATGGTCACTTGAGAAGTATAGTGGCTTGCACGTGTCCTCTGCAAGGGCAATATGAGTTCCTAACTGCTGAGCCGTCTTTCCAGTTTTCATTTTCAAATTTTAATAAGGAGATGATTTTTACCACTACATGCCGTCTCCATCTCATTTCAAATTTGCAACCTCCTCAGAAGGAGATGAAATCACGCTTACTTAAGGCTAAGGTAAAATTCTGCGTATCACATTCGAAAATTGTTTACGGGAAGAAACAGTTTTGAGAAGCGAGATACAACAGCTTAAAGACCAGTGGCCATATCAAGTTTTTACTCCTTTCTTGGACCTGCTGAAACCTCTTTCTAACTTCCTTCTTGCTGACCTTGTCAGTAATGACAGACGCATGTGCGACAGTCGCAACTGTGTCTTTTCAGACACGGAGAGACATTTACCCTAGTATTATTAGAATTGCGAAATTTTAATTTTACACAACACTTCAAAAATTAATTAAAGCGTTGCCCCAAGAACTTAATACATATATAATGCATATGCTCCTAATTATAGTCTTCTGAGAGGGTCATAATGAGCCCCATGAGTCACATCTGGGAGAAGCGAGAGAGGTTTGCGCAGCCAATCAGAAGCAAACCTGACATCTAGAGCTATAATCCAGCTAGACTCTGACATGATTTTGTTTTTATCTTTTGAATGTGAGCATCTGAAGCCAGGCAAGTGCTCTGCCATCGAGTACACCCAAATCACCCCCCAACTCTGTGCCCCTGAACACAGGTTGTGCCTTGAAGAAACACCACCCAACCATCTCAGAAAATTTAACCCAGAATTGTTCCTGCTTAAAGGAAATGCAGGGATAAGAGTGGAGCAGAGACTGAAGGAAAGGCCATCAAGAGACTGCCCCACCTGGGGATCTATCCCATCTGCAGACCCCAAACCCAGACAGGATTGGTGATGCCAAGAAGTGCATGCTGACAGGAGCCTGGTATAGCTGTGCCCTGAGAGAAGAGACCTTGCCATCACCTGACCAATACAGATGCAGATGCTTGCAGCCAGCCATCAGACTGGCCCCAGGGATCCCAGTGGAAAGATTAAGGAGTCGAAGGGGTTTGCAACTCCATAGGAAGAACAATAAAAACAACCAGACCCCCAGAGCTCCCAGGGACTAAACCACCAACTGAAGTTGTTTCAGACTGGCATGTTCTTAACCTTAGGAACACCTGGTCTTTGGTTTTAATTAAAGCAAGAGGAAAAACTGGTAAAGTATTTTCATGTCACTAGGTGTATGTAGCACAGCATGGCCTTACCTGACATCACCAGGAGGGAGGGCTCTTGGTCCTGTGGAGGCTTGATGGCCCAGTGTAGGGAAATACTAGGGAGGTGAGATGGGAGTGGGTGGGTGGGGGAGCATCCTTATTGAGGCAGGGATGGGGAGGGGGATGAGACAGAGGATTTGCTGAGAGGAAATTGGGAAGGGGGACACCATTTGAAGTGTAAATAACAAAATTACCAATAATAAAAGCAACATTCTATCATAAGGCCTTTTTGGGGAGAGTTCTCAAGAGTGTCCTCTCCTCGTGTCAGCCGTACCCCAAAGGAGCAGGCTATTTGGGAATGAGGCTAGCATTTAAAAAGATCCAGTTACCTTTCCTCTGAAGGTGAGCTTCCCTGGGAGCTGTTATTTTCGTCATTAGATAGATAAGAAACGGAGAGCTAAGAGGTCAGGCAAGTGCAATTGTGGTAGGGTTGGAATGGGAAGGCCCAACAGAAGCCCCAGCCTCAGATCTAATTGCCCGGAAGCTGCTGACACCAGGAATCACTTCCTACACAGATTTGAGAAGGGCGTGAAGGATGCCAAGGGGAAGCAGGTAAGAAAAACCCAAACCCTTTGCTTGCAGTAACCACAGTTATAAGGTAACAGGCAAAAGGATTTGGTGTATTTATTCCAGTTGGCAGGTGATTCGTTCCCGGGTGTACAGACACCACCCTGGTGTAGGTATTAACTGGACAAACGAGTTGAAATTCTCCTGGAACCCACAACTCTTGCAAGGAACCAGAGATTGGTGCTACCACACCTCTGGGCTGTGCGGAACCAGCACTTCTAAGGGTAAAGTTGAGTTAAAAGGGCTTCTAGTTGGCCCTAAGTGCGGTTGGCATCCCTTCCAAGGGTGAGGCCCTGGTTTCTCCTACAAGCTTATGGTGGGAAGCCTGGAGTGAAGAGTCATACCAGGCTTCAGGCTGCCATGTTTTTGACCTTAGGAACGCCTGGGCTTTGATTTTAATTAAAGCAAGAGGGAAAATTGGTGAAGTATTTTCATATTGCTAGGATGTAAAGGCAAGGGGTATTGATTCTATCTGGGAAAAAAAAATCCTAAGTGTCGACTGATCTACACAAATTCACAGCTCCTAAAGAACTCTTAAAGTATCCTCTGATGAGGAATCCTTTGGATACTGTGGCCCTTCGGTGCAGGAGAGGAAAATCAAAACCAAGATGCTCCCACTCTTTGATATCTTTGACTAGCGAGACGGGAAAAAGCTCAGTGCGGTTTTGAATTCAAGAATTAAAATAAGCTTTATAAAGTAAAAGATGGATGGATTGTTTCATGGCAAGGGGAAGGGAAAGAAAGGGGAGGGAAAACAGACAGAGCCACTGTGCCGTTGAGATGGCTCAGTTAGGAATGTGCTTGCTGAGCAAACGCCATGACCTAAATTTCAGCCTCTTCATTCACGCAAAAAGCTGGGTGTGATGGCGTTTGCTTGGAATCCAGTGCTGGGGAGGTAGAGACGGGAAGCTCTCTGGGGCTTGCAGGCCAAGCGGCCAAGCCTATGGGGAGCCCCAAATACCAATACAGGACACTGTCTCAGCCACACGAGGGGATTCCTGAGGAATGACACCCAGGGTTGATCTCTGGCCTCCATGTGGATGTGTATACATGTGCACATAGACATGCACAGGTTAACACCACCATCTACACACACCCACACACATACCCCCCACCCATACACACACACACACATCCATACATATACATACCCATACACACACAGATACACACATATCCAAACACACACACACACACATACACACACACACACCTATACAGACACATACCATCCCTACCCCATATACAAACACCCATACACACCTACACCCATACACACATACCCATACACACAAACACACACATACCCATATACACACTCATACACACACACAACCCCACCCCATACACAACCCCACCCCATACACAGACACACACACACACACACACACACACACACACACACACAAACACAGAGAGAGAGAGAGAGAGAGAGAGACAGACAGACAGACAGACAGAACAGGCTTGGAGAGCCTTGGAAGAGGGATCTCAGTGACTTCCAAGTGTCATAATGGACTCAAACTTCTCCTGTCATCCCCTTATGGCCACTGCTGTTCCCACTGCCCTTTGAAATTCTAATTAGCCAATTAGTCACTGTTCACAACCCCCAAAGCTCACCAAAGGGAAAATTATGCTCTGGGGTGGCAGAGAAAGTTGTGTCACCCTTTGTCCAAATGAACCCAGATCAAACCAGTCATGCAGCTACAGGACCAGGTCATTTTAGAAATGATTCCAGGAAAGACAAAAAACAAATCAAAACATGTCGCTTAAAAATCAAAATCGTTATCCGTACCCTAAAACGTTGGCCCACAGAGAGAATTATTTCTACTTTCAGTTCTATTTAAAATCTTTTCCCTTCCTCGAATTCGGTTATACAAGTGGGAGGAGACATTAAATCCAGCACCATGAAAATTCTGCTTAGGTTTTTGTCATGGTAATGCAAGCCACAAACGAAAGTGAAATTTTTATTTTTTAGATTTAACCTTGTAAATCGGACCAAAAGCAATTTTTTTTTTATTTCCAGCTGATTTATTTGAAGAAAATTTGCTCAGATTTATTGGGGCTGTTAATAAAAAAAAAATGTTAAATGACCTACTGTAGTTTCTGCTGCTATGTATTGATCTTTTTCAA
>NC_141534.1:5157500-5277500 GCF_021556685.1 Rattus norvegicus
ACAATGACAACTGATTATAGCAAAAACAAAGAGGGCTTTCTTTCTGTGTGTGTGATGGGTCTTTAATAGGTTTTAAATAATAAAAATCACAATGTGGCAAGCTCAGAAGCACAGCAATTACGTTTCCCTTGTTTAGAATGTAATCCAAGTTCCCACATTAATTCCATGCTGGGTGTTTAAATTTTAGCTCACTGAGACTTACTGATTAGATCCGATACATTGTGTCGTAGTATTTCCTTCCGTATCCAGCTAACTGTGGTTTAGGATTTAGCCACAATTCCCTTCAGAGCCTGATGTGGCATCTGGAGAGACAGCTGCTTGGCTTCCTATTAGAGAAATATTCATGCAATGAAATGTGTATCTTTAAAGCTAGATATGAATATTGCACATCCTATTGTCGCTTAATGAAAGGGCATGGAACTTTAAGAAATCATTAAGTATTCCAGCGTTTAGTTACGTTTTCATTTTGCATAACGAGACTCCTTCAGACATTGCTACCACACACATTCTATCACACAGAGCATGCCTGAGGCCAATGTGTCTTTTCTAGCACCTGCGAAGGTCATCTATCAGCTGCACAGGATGGCAAGCAAGCGTCACACACAGCAAGCTCCACGAGAGCAGATGTTTAACTGCAGAAGGCTGGGCCTATGAGCACAGTTCTGGGCCAATCACAAGTGTCACTCAGTGCCCAGGGCTAAGTACCTTAGACACCCAAGGACATGTTTTCACAAGGTTTGTCTATAATTGGAGCTGTGTACCTGTGATCCAAACTGAAAATAAAACAAAATAATCGCTGTGCTGGCTTTCTGCCTCAGTTAAAGAAGAATCCTAAAGTTCTGTTCTATTGCAGAGTCTTCAAACTGTTGCCAAGACTTTTCAGACTAATGCTGGACAGGTGGCTGTAGGGATCCACCAACCAGATGCACAAATGACTTGAACGGAAAATCCCTTTACAAGGATGCTTGTATTCATTCATATCAAAGTCAGGTGGAGAGTCCTGGTTGTAGAGCTAGTTTGAATAAAGGCCAGCACACATAGTATCTTTCTCAACTGCTATGGACAGCAGCAGTCATGCTGCTTTTTTTACCTTAAACTGTATGACCACGCCCCCTCTGCCTAAATCTGGGATCTGACACCCAGAATCGGATGCTCTTTCTTTTTTGGTGGTTGACCCCTTACTGATCTACTCACTCCTGCATCTTCGACCTTGGTCTTTCAGCCCCCCTCCTTGACACCATCACTTACATTCAACTCTATAGTCAACCTTCTACAAATTTCTACACATTACCCGGAACTGTTTTTCCTGCTGTGGCCATTCCAGCTCTCTGCCCTGCATATCCCAGGATGTTCTCAGCTGTGGTCTTTCTTTCTTCATGATCCATTCATCCAGGAAAGGCTGTCACCTGTAGCCACTGAAATTGCTCTCCCCAGGGCCTCTAGTTTTCATAATATGGAACTCCATGGAATGAGTGCTTTACTGCCTTCCTGTTTCTTGACCTTCTGGGACCTGTGATACTGCTGGCTGTCCTTTATTTTGGTCTTGGATCTCCCTTTATTTTTCATGACTGCCATATTTTGCTTTTGGTCTGTCTCCAACACAGAAGTACTATCGTTAGGGCCTATTCATTCCTGTCATTTAAATTAATGTTGTGTCTATGGATTCCCCACTACGCACATGCACACACACACTATAAACACACACAACACACATGCACACACACTTGCATGGACACAAGTGTGTACCTCCAGTGAATCTTTTTCTAGAAATATAGGTATTTAAGACATATCTCTCCAAAAAGCAGAAAACTCAACATGTTAAAAAAGAATGAGTTCATGACCCCTATGTTCTCACATGCAAAATTTATGACCAAGGAGCACTGCCTTGAAGTGCCCCGTGCCAGGTCATGTATTTATTTTCTCTTTCCTTACCTAAACAATCATGGTCAAACAAGAGCTTGTGAGGAAGAAATACACCACTTATCAAGTCTGTTCATCTAAATCCAGAGCCTCTCCCCTCTGAAGTTCTTAGCCCAGGAAGTTCATTTGGAGAAGAAAACAAAAGTAGAAAACTATTATCTCTCTTGGTTAGAGAATAAGAATAACCAAAACCCACAGCAGGGATTTAGCCTCAAGAGAGCATCTCCTTCCTAACCTCCTCTACAACTCACAAAGAGCACATGGTACAGCCACATCTCACTCCTAGATCTACTACAGAATTTGAAATAAATCAGTTTAAGGCCAGATGTGGTAGTGCACATAGGAACTTCCAGATTACATGGGGAGACCCTGTTGGGAAAAAAAAAAAAAACATAGCTCAATGCAGAAAAGAAGTTCATGCATTTTAGGTACTAGAATAATTGGATATAAGAATTCACCAGGCATATGGTTGTCAAGCAAATAGAATATGCACTGAATTGCATACTTTCTATGAACATCTAGACCTGTGTTATCTCATACATGGAACACAGGACTATTTGACTCAACTAAAATTAAAGGCTGGATGAGCCACAAAGTGCTTAGTGGTCACACATGGCAATCCCAATGGACAGTTCAGAGGACAGCACTCTGACCATTGCACCAAGTCCTACTTGGCAATGCTGGTCAAGACAAGGATCAATACAGAAATCAGAAGAACAATTAGAACAAATGAGAAGCAGGTTACAATGAGAGAAGGGGAAGCCAGTGGTGAGTTTTCAGAGAAGCAGGTGACTTAGGGACTTTAAGGTGTAATTGATGAGCTCACAACAAAGTTAAAGAAGGTCTCAGCAAATGTAGCCAACCACTGGCCAGTATCACCATAGAGTTCAATTGAGTCAGTGTACCCTTTTTGCTAGCACCCACTCCTGCATGCCTAAATTATACTGCATTCCTCCCCAGTGCTGGCAATGACACAATCAGAAGAGTTATCACCCAAGAATATTTAAGGAGGTAGTTTGTTAATGATTTACCCTTTTGTGCAGTAGGATCTCCCTGTCATAACCGGATGACCTCGAACTTGCATTCTAAGATCTCGTCAAGAGGAGAAGAGAAAGTAGTAACCATCACCAAACTGCCACAACCATAAGCTGGCAAGATATCGTTTTTCTTAATGCATGGCGGTGCCTAGTATACTTATGGCATAAAAATATACTGGTTCCATAAATGTCATCAGTTGTAAACATAAGTGTAGTGAGTTGGCCTGGTATTGCTCTATATCCAAATGCTAAATTCTGTACCCGAAGATCTGGTTGATGAGGAGCTCCTCCCACATACCAGCTTTTGTTGTGTAAACTTGCTCCTCAAGTTACCTGTGATTGGTCAATAAAGATGCCTACAGCCTGGGCGGGGTAGAAGCGACGGCGTGGAGCCAAGCTTCTGGACTTGGGTTCTCAGCAAGGGATCATGAGGAGAGAAGAAGACAGAGGCAGAAGGACAAAGTCATGTCACCATGGGGTAGGTGCGCTGTGAGCACACGGTCATGAGGGCTGGCCTGTTGGAAAAGGAGCAGGCCAGAAGGAATATGGCAAGTCACATCTGAGGGTTATTGACAGGAAAATAGACAAAATAGCACAGAGGGTGGATATCTGTCCAGTGCTTTTATGGCTTATTACAAATATAAAGGATTCGTATCTTTTATTTGGGAACTAAATGATGTAAGGCAGAGTAGAAACTCCCAAATAATACCTAACGACAGTTTGGAAGTAGGCAGTTGGGAAGTAGGCAGTTTGGAAATTCGAGTTTTCCTTTTTCTATGTATTTATGAATCTGAATCTTCTCGGAGACCTCCTTGGTTCAGAGCCAACAGACACAAAACACTGTGTACCCCTGACCAAGGGCAAAGGGCCTCATCTGGGAGGAATCCCTCCTTACTTCCCACCACTCCCACCTGAGGTCATCAAAATTCTCCCTGTTATTTGAGAGTGTTTTAGCTAGAAGATATGCCACTTTACTTCCACAGCACACACAACTTTGACAAGAACACCATTTCATTCCGATGGAGATCGCCTCCTTCTCGTTATATCTCCTATACATAGCACTCAAGGTTTCATTCCCCTGCTGTTTCCTTGGACTAAACTATAATCCCTCCAGTGTGCACAGTTCAAAAGTTCTTCTCTATGGCTGTGGGTTAGGCATGAATTTGGCTCCTATCGGCGGGGGGTACAGGGGGAGGAAAGAGTTTATCCAGCTTACACCACCATAGGAAGTCAGGACAAGAGCTCAAGCAGGTCAGGAAACAGGAGCTGATGCAGAGACCATGGAGGGATGTTACTCACTGGCTTGCTTCTCCTGACTTGCTCAGCTTGCTTTCTTATAGAACTCAAGACCACCAGCCCACAATAGGCTAGACCCTCCCCCCCCTTCATCACTAGTTGAGAAAATGCTGGTCTCTTCTTCATCACTACTAATTTCTTAGCTCCAGCTGACCAGTATCAATTGTCCCAGTAACGCAAAGATTTGCTTTAGAGGTTCTGGTATCTTGTTAATCACAGCTGATTCCTCAGCCCCAGCTAACCAGAACCACAGAATTTTCACAATCAAAACAGCAACAGCCCCAAAAAGAGTCTTTAATC
Organism: Rattus norvegicus; assembly: GCF_021556685.1. Taxonomy (NCBI): domain Eukaryota; kingdom Metazoa; phylum Chordata; class Mammalia; order Rodentia; family Muridae; genus Rattus; species Rattus norvegicus. The sequence continues at coordinate 5,162,054 of NC_141534.1, forward strand.
TTCCCTCTAAAATTTCACAAGCCAAACAGACCTCCATCTTCTGTACTGTCCTCAATATTTTCTTACAAGCTGCTGCAGAACATCCCACAGAGGTCTTAACACCCAACTTTGCTCTTCTAGCCCAAAGTTCCAACGTCCTTCCACAGTCTTCCCCAAAACATGGTCAGATTGTCACAGGAATACTCTACTACTCAGGTACCAATTTGTCTTAGTCAGGGTCTCTATTCCTGCACAAAACACCAAGACCAAGGAGCAAGTTGGGGAGGAAAGAGTTTAATCAGCTTACATTTCCACATTACTGTTCATCACCAAAGGAAGTCAGGACGAACTCAAGCAGGTCAGGAAGCAGGAGCTGATGCAGAGGCCATGGAGGGATGTTACTTACTGGCTTGCTTCCCCTGGCTTGCTCAGCTTGCTCTTTTATAGAACCCAAGACCACCAGTCCAGGGATGGCACCACCCACAATGGACTGGGTCCTCCCACCCTTGATCACTAGTTGAGAAAATGCCTTACAGCTGAGTCTCATGGAGGCATTTCCACAACTGAGGCTCCTTTTCTGTGATAACTTCAGCTTGTGTGTCAAGTTGACACACAAAACCAGTCAATACAGTGTTCTTCTGGTACATGGGTCTGAGGAACTGAATGCGAGCTGTAAAGCTTAGTAGCAAGCACCTTAGCTAAAAAACGGTATACTAACAGAAATATGATGGGCCGGAATGATTAAAACTCTGTGCCTATAACTTGAATGTGTTGGAGGAGCCCAGGAACTTGGTGCTGTCATGGGTACCACAGTGTGACTTCCATATAAATAAAATAAAATAATAAAATGAAGTGCAAAGCTGAGCAGGGCAGCGCTGGCACATACATTTAATCCCAGCCCTTGGGAGGCAGAGCTAGGTGGATTTCTGTCTGTTCGAGACCAGCCTAGTCTACGTAGTAAGTTCCAGGACAGCCAGAGTTACATACTAAGAGTCTACTCTGCCTCAAACAAACAAACCCAAGGAAATCCCACAAAAATTTAAAGGCTGAGTGAGGCACGGTCACATACTTTTTTGTTGCAGTACAATTTAAAAAGGGCTTGACCGGTTCCCGGTTCCCGTGCGTCACCGCTCCATGCTGGACCCCTGGTACTCTGGACCCAGGCGGTCTCTCCCTGGCTTTAGTTCTGGCATCGTAGGGCCATATAGAACTAACCTTAATTTATCTCAGCGGTGACTGGCTTCAGTGAGGCACCACGTCAGGTTAGCCTAGCTATCTTCTAGCCCCAGCCGGACTCTCAGATCCCATTGCTAGTCACCCTGGCCAGCCTTAGCCAGCCCTGGCCAGACGGGAGCTCTGATCCCAGCTCCCGGGTTATATCAAGACTCAACAAACTGTAACCCAACAACAGGTTTATATGTTAAATAATCAATGAACAATACACCCACGCAATAAACTTACAACCATTGATAAGGACATAAACCACCCACCTAGATAAGGTAAGATAGGAACAACGGGATCTGGGTCGTCCTTCCCAGTCTCCTTTTTGATTCTCGGGTCCTATTTTTTAATCATCAAGCAGTCTCAGTAGCATGATTATAAATGTGGAAATGAATGTTATTGTGGTATACTAAGGCTCCAGCTGCATACGTAGCAGAGGATGGCCTTATCTGTCATCAATGGGAGGGGAGGTCCTTGGTCCTCTGAAGGCTCCATGGCCCGGGGGATAACATTTGAAATGTAAATAGATAACAAACAAACAAACAAACAAACAAATAAAAACTAAGGTGAAGGGCTTCTACTGGGCCGGTGTGAGAACAGGTCCATTGGTGGTCAAGCAAGCATGGATAGAGGGGAGTCCCAGAGGCCCCACACTTCACTGTTCAGCTATTTAGTTTTAATAGAATCAGAAAGAAGGACAGGGCCTCTGTGTTCAGTACTGTATACATTAGTGACCCCACTGGGCTTCATTGAATACTTTCAAACTAATCATTCTACAGAATGTCCTTGTTACAATAAACGGGTCACAAAACAAAATCAAATGTCAAGAATCTGGGAAGGGGAGCAGCAGCAGTGGGGGTCGATTGGGTTGGGAGGGCAATGAGAAAGTCCGGGGGACAGATGAGTCAGGATGCACTTTATATGTGCACGAATTGCCAAAGACAAAACTTAATTAAAAAGTAATAAAGTCATATGCAAGTAAAACAATTATTCTAACTCTGCGCTGAATATAAACAGCTCCCCCAATAGTTTTTTTTTTTGTGTGTGATTTACAAAATCTGATTAAATGCAGCTGTGCTCAACTTTCTATGATTTTAAATTTTACTTTAACATTGTGCACGGCAAAGTGGTTAAAGGCATTGCACGCATGTAAGTGTCAGGTTTAAATGAAACGTTGTACTTTGTTTTTTGTTTCTTAGATACCTCAGCTCATTAAATAAATTTAAAGAACACACACACACATACACACACATATATACATATACATATATATATGCTAACAAGCTGAAGACATCAACTTCCACATGAGCACACCCATGCACAAACACATATGCACACATCCTTTATTAAAAAGACATACTCTAATGAAGCTTATCGAGACCGTCTTCAAAGCCCCATTGTGATCTATAAAGGTAAAGTCAGGAGCATCACGCAGCACGAACTGCTATGGCGGCCCAAGCATTGTTTCCTTGAGGAAATAGGAATGGATATGAGCACATACGTCACAAATGCATACAAGCATATGCATATGCAGAAATATAAAAACCTATTTTGGTTTTCATTGAGGTTTTCAATGAAGAGGCATGAGTTGTTCTAATAGCAATAAAAGTAGGTAGGCTTCCTATCAAATAAAAGATTAAGCAATTAATAATATAGGTAAAGCAAATTCAAAGGCAGAACCTTCAAGACATTATAAAAACAAGAGAATGCTCTCTTCTGAGAAACAGTGCATTAAGTGCATAGGTCCTCTGTATCTATCCATACCTCTCTCAAGTGAGCTTTGGAAATGCATTTCAAACTCTCCCTGTTTGGCAGAATCAGAAAGTTCCCTTTGCTCTAAAATTGCAACAGCACATCTATATTTTTGATAGAGTGGACCTTTGTAATGGCATACTTGATGCTAGATTATAGTTTTCATCAACTTACTCTTTTTCAATTATTGGTTAAGATTACACTCTGGCTTGTATTATGAATGTGCTATACATTAAAGTTACATATACAGTCAGTTGCTATGTGCTTTTCAGAAAACACAATGACCGAAATTACATACAGCTCAGCTGCTTCCTGTCCTGAAAATGGTTACTTTGGTTCACATCGGTTTTTTTTTTCCCCTCTGTGGATTTTAAATGTAAATATAGACTTAATTTTTTCATTCAGAAATTACTTTTTGGCTAACCCCTTCTTTATACCTCCCACACCAGGAAATGTGCCAGTGTTTATAAGCTTGCTTATTCTTCAACTGTTCTTGGAAGGAGATTAAAGAATGGCAAAGAAAAGCAGATGAACAACGTTTATAGGGCAAATGAGATATATTCTATTCATTTCGCCTTTAGTTCCAAGAAAGTTTAAAAAGAGAACAAGAAAGGAAGGAGGGAGGAAGGAAGGAAGGAAGGAAGGAAAAAAGACATCAAGCATGAATGCGAAAAACTTGAGGCAATAATTTCAAAGTTCCACAAATCTAAGCCTTAATTATACTTTATTAAATTAGTGCATTAACATCTAAAGTGTAATGGTGCTGTGCTCTGAATGTGATGTGCACAATGAAATAAATGGCTCTCAAGTAGTACTTTAACATGAGCATTGAGGTGGAAGAGGTTAAGAACCATGGGAAGTCACATTTTGTTATGGAACTAGCTGAATGGCTAATGGTTCACAAAAGTATCAGGACCTTAGCTGCCTCATTCATGGCTCCCCTGGAAACACCAGGTCACTGTAACCACACTTTCCTTCAGCATGGGCTACACAGAGCATACTGTAAGAGTAGAAAACCTTGAGCATGAGATGAAACTCTCTGTTGGCTTTGTCATCCTTCAAAATATTACTACCAGACGTGGTGGTACAGAGCTTTAATGCCAGCACTGGGGAAGAAGAGGCATACAGACCTCTGGGTGTTCAAGGCCACCCAGGGCTACACAGTGAGATGAGATCTTCCCTCCCTCCCTCTCCCTTCTTCCCTTCTCATCATTTGTGTGTGTGTGTGTGTGTGTGTGTGTGTGTGTTTTATTAATTTGTATAATAGAAAATTACTTTCTGAAGTTACAATTTCCAAGAAAAATTAGTTTTCTCTTGGAATTAAGAAGGCACCATTTCAAACGGAGATTTTTAACAACATTCCTTAGAGAATGGAGAAGAGCAGTTAAGAACAACATCATTAACTAAAATTCCATTTCAGTCGCCAGTCGGAGTTGGTGTGTTTCATCTAGAATTCAGCTAATCCAGTTGGGCTGTTTCTTATCAATGCAAAGACTATCAAGACCAAGAGGTGAGTGACGTCACTTCCCATTACGACTTAAACTCTGTGCTATCGTTGCCTCACCTGCCCAGGAACTGATACTTCCCTGGGTTGTTAGAGGGGTTAAGTGGAATCCATCCTTAATAACAAAAGCATGACTCCCTTCCCCTTCAAATGCAGAATTCAAGGCCCATCTCCCTCGCCTCATGGCCCTTCCCCCCTTCTCTGCTACCCGCCACACATTCTGACTGTCACAGACAGAAAAGTAGATGTCTCTGACGGCATTTTAAATCTTTACAATTTATTTTTTTAACAGAGCTCTAATACTTAAAGTCAACGGGTAAAGTTGAAGTTGCTCCTTGAGATAATGTGTATTATTACACATACATAAATCACACACACACACACACACACACACACACACACACACACACACAGATATAAATGTGTGCATGTATGTGTACAGTTCCTAACTCTGAATAAGTAGTGAGAACAAATCCCTGCTCTGGAGAGGGCAGGCATTGGAGGGCTCAGCTGTCCCTGGGCATTGTTACTAAAAACAAAAACATTCAAGTAAGAAATTATTATTGTTTCATGGAGGGGGGGGGTGTTAAGTTCTATAAAGTGATATTTAAGTCATTGTTTAAGGACTCTCTATAAGCCAGGGGTCTCCATAAAACACAGAAGCATGGCAGTAAGCCAAACTTTACCAATACGAATTATACCTCTATGGGGTAATTCATGTCTGAAACACAGGAGAGATCGTTAGCACAGGCTCAACTACAAACAGAATCAAAAACTATTATTTTAAGCTCCAGGAAAACTTATGAATACATTTCCATTGGCATAGACAAGGTCAAGCAGATAAAAACTCAAGCAGCTGGTCAAAATTCCTTGTAACTTAGCAGATAGATCACTCATTGCTTCAAATGCACATATTTTCTACATTTTTAAATGCAGGAAGTACAATAGAGAACTTCAGTCCATTTCATTTTTCTTTTCTTTTAAAATATTCTGGGGATTAAGGGCAGGGTCTTGTGAATCTCACATAGGCAGTCTGCGTCTGCAGCACAACACAGTCTGGTTTGAAGATGGCTTTACCATATGCATGTCCACAATGTCATAATGTGGTTGTCATGTCTGGTAGTCCAACTGCAGAGCCACAAGCCACTCCAGTAAACAAGCCATATAAAAGCCATTTGAGGAAAGAATGGGTTGGAAAACCTTCAGTAGTCAGCCATGGAATAGCCTCAAGAATGTTCTGACATCTAAACTCAGAAGAGTTGGGATCTAAAATCGAGAGGCACAGACTCCCGTAAGTGTTCTATGGTAGCATACTTTTGGGTCAGAGAACTTCTGAGGCCAACAGGGTCACAGATGAGCATGAGTCAGTAGTGATGCACATGTGTCTGTCTACCAAAAATATTGGGATAATCACTGTGTATTTACTTAGTTTTATTTTTATGAGTGATTTATGCAAAGAGATAAGTCAAGGAGAGAAACAAGCACCTCCAAGTCAGACCTACACTACAGACTCCATGAGGGTTGGGTTCCCTGAACCAGCATGTACAAACAGTAGAACATACAGTCTAAAGCAATGATTCTATCACCTTAAGAGTTAATGCTTGGGGCTGGGGATTTAGCTCAGCGGTAGAGCGCTTGCCTAGCAAGCACAAGGCCCTGGGTTCGGTCCTCAGCTCCGAGAAAAAAAAAAAAAAAGAGTTAATGCTTACCTTGCTGTGTTTTGGCCTTATTGGGGACCCATGGCTCATTTTTTTCTTTCAGACTGTTTCCTTTAGGAATGGGAATGTTATTCTGCAATGCTTCGAATGAAAATGACCGAATAGCCTCGTGTAATTAGATGTTTGCCTCCCAATTGAACTGTTCAGGAAAGATTAGAAGTGCGCCCTTGTTGGAAGAGGTGTGTCACTAGGAATGGGCCAGATGCAGTCAGTCAGTCGGTATCTATCTATCTATCTATCTATCTATCTATCTATCTATCTATCTATCTATCTATCTATCTATCTTGTAGGCAAGATATGAGCTCTCAGTTACTGCTTCAATGCTATGCCTGTCTACCACCATGTTCCCCATCGCGATGTTGATGGGCAAATGCTCTGAGGCTCTAGGCAAGTCTTCAATTAAATGTTTTGGTGTATAAGTTGCCTTGGTCATGGTGTCTCTTCAAAGCAAAAGAACAGTGACTGAGACGCTCTGCTATGCCTGTCTTACCACTGAATTTTGGAAACGCATGTTTCACATCAAGTTTACAGTTGGGGAGCAACTAGCTTCAGGACAAAATCCATCTTTGACTCTCATCTTTGATTAAAATGATGAAAGGGACTCCAGACTTAGGCCTTTGACTTGGGATGAGTTAAGACTAGGAGAGCTCCTGAGGTGGAATATATATTACATATCCTTTGAAGTGGATTTGGAGAAGTCACAAGTAGAAAGCAGTGCTTTGGATGTAGTCCCTCCAAAACTCTCAGTTTCCAACATAACTGTGTTAAGAGGTGAGAGCTTCTGGAAGAAACTGTCTGAGGGGGCTCAGCTCTTACAAATGAGATTAAGACCATCACAAAAGAGGTGCTGCATCTCATTCATTCTCTTTCCATTCTGCCTTCAGCCATGTGAGGTCATGGCTCAGCATGGCGTCAGCTTCCCCACAGAGGTTACAGCCCTCACTAGCAATTAAACCTTCCCAGCTGCCAGAGCCTTGCAAAAATAAATGACCTAGGCTTGGGTTTTCTTTTACAGCACAAATGGGCTCAACAACATCTTCAGCTCTTCTCACACCTGAAACAAACCCCCTCCCCTCTCCCACCCCACTCCACCACTCCCGGGTAATTCTTGCCAATCTGTGCTCTCTAGTTTCTTGATAGAAGAGTGTTTATATTTGACTCTGGCAATAATTTTCAGTTCCATGGACACAAAAAGGTTAAGAAGGCAGGCTTAAAGTAACCCTATTGGAACTTAAATTTCAAATTCTTGGTTATTAGATACGTGACTTTGGATTAAGTTACCAAAAACTCATATTGATCTAAGTTTCTTCAACTAGAGAACGGGAATAATTCATACAAGAGAAAAAAAACTTTGCATAGTTGTTGTGGAGATTATGTCAAGGGTTTAGTTGCTTGGTATATATTAAGTGTCCTTTTAATGTTCTGTAACTGATTTATGAATACAAGCGTCTTCTCTAATATATCTTGTAACAGTTTTTAATTCATAAGTCACAGACTTTCCTTTTTAGATCCCTACCCCGTCCTCCCATCTGTCAACAATGCCTACCTGTTATTTGCATCTTCCCTAAATATAAGATCTTCAGCTAATAGGTTTATACATTGTTTTAAGGGCATAACCTGACTGTCATGTGATAGAACAGACTTAGTGACTTATATAAGGTCCCTGGGATTTGGGATTCTAAACGCTTGAGGCCTTCCCCTTTCTTGCATGTAATCCGTGCCTACAAGAAGGATGAAAGAAAACTAGTATATAATCACTGCTGAGTGCCACGATCCCTTTGAAGTCAAGCCATTATAATTCTCAGAAGCTCTAAAGGGTTCAAGGTCAGGTCTGAACAACTATTCCTAAGTACTCACCTTTCTACTGGTAGGAAGCAGAGGTAAGTAACCTTAGGGGGACAACAACCTTTTAAAGGGACAAACTTACGAAGCACAAACTAACATTAATCATACCTAAAACAGAGAGTGTACAAAACGCTAAGAGAATGCTTATCCTTCAAAACATCTTTTGTCTTAGTTACAGTTTCTATTGCTGCAAAGAGACGCCATGCCCTTAGCAACCTTTATAAAGGAAAACGTTTAATTGGAGTTGAATTTAACAGTTCAGAGGCTTAGTCCATTTTTGTCATGGAGGGAAACAATGGCAGCATATAGGCAGACTTTGTGCCGGAGGGGCAGCTAAGAGTTCTACATGTTGATCCACAGGCAGCAGCAGGAGACTGTGAGCTACACTGGGTATAGCTTGAGCTTATGAGACCTCAAAGCCTGCCCCACACAGTGAAACATTTACTCCAACAAGGTCACGCCTACTCCAACAAGGCAGTATCTCTTAATAGTGCTATTTCATATGGGTCAAGCATTCAGATACATTAGTCTATGAGACCATACTATTTTGAACACCCACATCTCTTTATTTTGTCTGACAGAAACCATATATTAACATGTAACAGGCGACAACCCCAGGGAGACCAGTTTTCATCTCAGGAGTAGACTGATCCTCAGTTTAAGTTGTAGGAGTCGAAGACACTTCCTCTGACAATTCAAGAAAATAAAATCTTCATTTCAATCAGGTGTCATTTTATTAATTGGTAGAGAACATAAAATTTTAATTGGTAAACTACTGAAACTTAGGATTTTTATATAAAAGAAAACTGGAAATCTAGAAAACCTGAATAACAATGGAGCCATGCTTGCAAATGTCTAACAATGGGAAATGTGGTTGAAAGACAAAGGGCAAGATGGCCTGCAAATACAGAAGACACGGTGTTCTGCCAGGGTTTTGAAAATCCTAGTAGAACCAACTCATTGACCCCGGAGTTCAGTTACTTTCAGCATGAGCATTCATTCAGTCATTCTTCAGTTCACTCAGTAACGTTTCCAAGAGCCAACATAGTACCAAAATGGAAAGGAAGCACCACATTTGAGCAAGCTTAGTTGGGGCTAAAAGGACATGCTGCTGGCCTGGTGAAGGCCACCAAAGACCTCAGGCAATGTCACTTCATTATTTCCTCCTAGAGACCTCCTATTACTCACTTACCATCTGTTTCTCAAACCTTACCCAGGGTGTGTTTGGCTCTTTTCTTCCCAGAATGCTTTCATAGACGGGAGGAGGAAGGTGGAAGGAGAAGTGGCCTAGACAATTCTACTCACCAGGAAAGCCAAGAATGGATTCAGAGTCTCTGAGTTGCAGACAAAGATTTAGGACAAAATTAAACGTTCGTTCTTCTTCCCGAGGGGTTATTTTGTGAATGTTCCTGGGGAGATTGCTGAACTTTCAGGCAGAAGTTAGAGTTAAATTGATTGAACTGATAGGGATATGAAAGATCGCTCACTGAACACAGAGTTCACAATCAATGTTCATTACTCAACCAAGAGGCAGATGAGATTCCACAGACATCCTGTTTTTGTGCAAGAATGTATTTTAAAGTGGAAGATGCTAGCCAAAAACGTGTCCATAATCATACGAATCTACTGTCTTCGGGGGTGGGGGTGAGTCTAGGAGGGAGCAACAAGTAACTTCTTCATTTAAAAATGTTTAAGATTTCTCTTTTAAATTAACAAAAATTCTCTGCGGGGCACCAGATGGCCTGGAATCAAACTAGGGGCACTCATTATCCAGATTCAGATGAAAGACTTTTTAGAAGCTGCCTGATGTGAGCTGATTTTTGCTAATGACATAAACCATTTATTCTCTATAAAACTCTCATCGGTGAGCGTTGCTGCATACACACAGCTTTCTAACTCGAAAAAAAAAAGTGTTTCATGATCATGAACTTTTCTAAATATGCTTATGAAATCAAGGAAAACTTGGAGGTGAAATATTGGGTTTTATAGCCTAGTCCTGGTTCCTGGAGGGGCCTGGGCCTACATGAACAAGTGCCAAGGCTAAGTCATGAACCAATGGTCTAAGATCAACCTCTGTGAGCTCTAGAAAAATGAGTCTTTTTAAAGGACGTCATAACATTCTGTAAGTATATGTACTAGACCTTACACTGGACAAAAAAAAACCAAGAGTAGGGCACTTGGGAAAAAAACAAACTACATCTTTATATTAAATTTACTTTTATCTCATATTCAATGTAGATAAAAACAATCACTAGAAATTATCAAGGCACATATAACCCAAAGCATTGTCATCCAATCTAATGTTTGGGGGGCTGTGACAAGCAAATAAAATGATTATCCTGCTTTTTCTAAGATCCTCAAATCCTAAAGCAATTATGTTTGGCTTTGGATTCAGGAGTCACAGTCTAATGCTGTCTGTAAGACATGGCTTATCTACAGTTGAATTGCAACAGTCCTCAAGTGGATGCAGTGTTCCGGGAGCCCCAGCAGATGCACACGCAGAGGAACTGATGCAGGGCCCTTCCTATCAATCAACACACCCCTCCACTCGGCATCCCATAAAGAAAGGTCGCTTTGTTCGCATGTAACCTTCCCACAAATCTACCCGAGCTCCTGTGATGGACTTACGTGTAGTTTTACGTGCATTGTGGGTGACTCCCTTTGCAGCTGGAACGCTGGCTCTCTGTGCTGACCATGTTGCTATCATAGCATAAACATTCACAGATTACCAGCTTAAACAATGTGCAAATTGTTGCCTTCGTCAGAATGGGAAAAGACTACAAAAGAGGCCAAGATGGAGCCACTGTGAAAATCGTGACATTTATTGAAGGGGAAACATAGGTTTGAAAATCACAATGATGCATACACGATATGGTTCACAGCCTAAATGTTTCAGTTAGGCTCTTCGCAGACTAGCCACATATAAGTCCCTTCATGAGGAAGCACCTCCAAGCGGGGAAAAGGTTACTTTGTCATTGTGTTTACAAACCCACATGGTAGTTTTTCCAATCAGAAAATCTGTGCTTGACCCCTTATCTCAACTTGTGGGTCACAACCTCTTTGCATGTCGATTGACCATTTCATAGCAGTTGCATATAAGATACCTGGCATATCAGAGAGTTATATTATGCAGTAGTAAAATTAAGGTTGAAAAGTAGCAAGTAACATAATTTTATGGTTGGGGGTCATCACAATGTTAAAAAAACAAAAACCTGCATTAAAGGGTTGCAGCATTAGGAAGGTCCAGAAACACTGATTTAAAAGAACATGTTGACGTCTTAGCCCTGCCCACAAACCTCTATATAAGCACAACTTTTCAATGGATGACTTTAATAACCCAACCTGTATCTCATAACATGCTCAACCAACGGGGCAGCATAATGAATGGTAGATTGTCTAACATATGCCTCATTTAACATTCCACCTTGTTTTTGAGACTTTGTATATAGTATTTTATCTTTGGGATAAGAAAAATTCACCTAATAAAAGATATTACACAGTATATATCTATTACAAATGTCCGGTTTAAATGTTCAGAAGTTCACTAATTGGATTTTGGCCCAGTGGAAGAAATTTAAGAAAAACTATTTTAAAAAAACAAAAACAAAAACAAAACACCCTTTGTTTGTTTGTTTGTTTGTTTTCTTTTTAGATAAAGGAGAGAAAAAGAAGAAAACATCGCACAGCTCTTATTATGAAATTTAACCACTCACCTTCCCTTAAAAGTATCTTTAATAGAAGCAATAAAACGAAACTTTATTTTCAGAACTTAGACAATTTAAAAAAGAAAATATCTATTTTGATAAGTAAAGAGAGGAAAGAAGGTTGATCAGTTTACTGCCTTTTCCTCCCCATTTACATGTGATAGAAATATCTAAACTAGTAATGATTGATCGTGCCAGGAAGTTACTGGATTTTTATCTCATTAGAACATAATAATACATAGCACTAGAGGATTTTAAAATCGAGAATCTGACACTGTAGAATATCTGATGTAGGGATATGTAATTAATGGTAAGACTCATTATGAGAGTGGAATCGGAATATTCTAGAAACCAAAGCCTAATGTGGTTTGCTCTGAGCAACCTGTTGTTGCTTAGTAAATCGTCTATGCACACACCCCTATGATTTTATTCTGTTACTAGCTTATCTCATGTACAAATTCCCCAATTCCTGCCACTTGGTTGGAACTAAGTTTTGGCCATTGGAGACTGGGTCTTCTTCTCATTTTTGTGGCCCTGGCTCTAATACTCTATTTTATTCCCTTGGATCCTTTGAAAGTGTGGGATAATTCATCAGCCTGGACGAGTTACTTTCACACCAACTTAGACATTACTCATAGTAGATGTGAGTGAAGCATCTCCCACACATTTTATTTTCTTCAATGTCTCTTTCTGCTGTTCTCCAACTCAAGAGAACCGGTTTACGACACTCAGTGATAAAAATATTCAGACTCGATGGTGTCAGTTCTGCCCCTGCTCACTGGTCTGAGTGGTTTCTTTCCACAGCTTAGAAAAGAGCGAGCTGATCCCTCACCTTTGCTTGGCAGGATGCCTCACAGACGCAGATGCAGCGATGAGGGAAGCCACTCACTGGCTTAGCTTGTGCAACACAGGACTGCACTCATCTGCCACACCCACTCCCTGAATGTATACCTGATGTTGTTATAAAAGCAGGAACACTAACAAAATATCTACATGTGTGCCCATATGACAATTTCTCCAGACTAGAAAAATGCTGGGCTTTATGAACCTGATCACTCTTTTTGCTGGGTGGTGGTGGTGGTGGTGGTGTGTGTGTGTGTATGTGTGTGTGCTTGTGTGTGTGTATGTGTGTGTGCTTGTGTGTGTATGTGTGTGTGCTTGTGTGTGTGTATGTGTGTGTGCTTGTGTGTGTATGTGTGTGTGCTTGTGTGTGTATGTGTTTATGTGTGTGTGCTTGTGTGTGTGCTTGTGTGTGTGTGTATGTGTGTGCTTGTGTGTGTGTGTGCACGCACGCACGTGGGCCAGAGGACAACCTCAGATGTTGTCCTTCAGATGCCATCAACTTTATGTATGTGAAAGAAAGACAGGTTCTCTCACTAATCTGGAGCTAACAAAGTAGTCCAGGCTAGCTCCAGGGATCCAACTATCCTCCCTTCCCTAGCACTGGATTACAAGTACTTGCCACCATGTTATCCTTTATAAATGAGGATTCTGGGGTCTAACTCAACCCTGTGTGCTTTCAAGGGCAGCCTCTTCCCCCGACTGAGCCACCTCCCCAACCTATTGTACAGTTAAGTCAAATTCTCTTCATTCAGCTGCTAATCATTCGTGGAACTCCTATTGTGACCGCAAGGGTAGCTTTTTTGAGCTCAAAAGAAAGCAAAAGTCCCGATTTAATAGACAGCAGCAGGACATGTCAATATATGCTTGAGTTCTCCAGTTAGTCTTAAGGTAATCTCTTCCACATAAGAGGAAATGAATGAAATAACTGAAATTCAGGAAGGGCGTGGGGGAGAGTCGGTGAGCGCCTGCTAATGCCTTGCCTGAGCCAAAGACTGAGAATAGATGTGAACTGGAGAACGCTTAAGCCTCTTAAGAAGTGGAGGGAGATACTTATTTTTGCCATTTGTGGACATGAGAAAAGAAGCTTTAAGTTTCAGAATTACTTGCAATGATTCCCCAAGCTGTACTGCATACAGCTTAGGTGCCTAGCAGGGTCACCACGAGAAAACACTCCTGGGGTAATTCTAGAACTTGAACTACAATCTGTGGAATTTCAAAGGAAAAACTCACTGCTCACTGTCATCCTGTAGCTCATCTACCAACCATGTTGGGAGTCTCTCTTATCTAAGAAACTGCTTGATCTGAACTGAGAAACTGCACTGTAGCCAAAAATTCAGGGCTTTTTTTTTTCCCTCTCTGAGATTTCTGACTTTGTTCTTCCCTTAAATTGCCATTTTCTGTGTCTAGAAACATCTCTCTTCCCCCTTCCACCATCACTGCCTGATTATGTGATTGTGTAATTGTGTGCGTGCATGCGTGATTGTGTGTGTGTGTGTGTGTGTGTGTGTGTGAGAGAGAGAGAGAGAGAGAGAGAGAGAGAGAGAGAGAGAGAGAGAGAGAGAGAGAACATGGAGGCCAAAGATTCCTCTGCAGGCAGACCTTGTTGTGGTTCCTCTGTTTTGATTGCTTATAATTCACCAAACAGACTAGGAGGCCAGCCAGCAAGCCATGGGGAACTTGCTGTCTCTTCCTCCCCAGTGCTGACAATATAACCCATATCACCACACCTGGCCTTTTTTTATGGAGGTTCTAGGGTTCAAAAACATTGGTCCTAATGCTTGCGTGGTACACACTTGACCAACAAAGCTATCTCCATTAGTCCCTCCTATTTTACTCTGTTTTGTTCTGATTTGCTTAATGAGATAGAATCTCATTACGTAACCTAGGCTGGCCTTGAGCTTGGAATTCCGCTGGGATTATGGATGGGTGCCACCATACTGGGCAAAGTAACATTTAGCATCAGTGACGTATACTTGCATTTAAGATGAAGAAAATTTTGCTATTATTCCCTAAACCTCTCAATATTATAAACTAAGACCCTGTCACTTATGACTTAATTTTCTGGGAACTATGAATCATCGCCACGGTCAGGATTTGCTGTTATATTTTCATCTTCTACAGTTAGATATTAAGGAAATCACCAGCATGTAGATAAAAGGGGGGGGGAAGCATAATGAGAAATTGACTCTTGAAGATAAGTCCCTAGAGATGCAATTCAAGGTCAGAATTCCTTTCATGGCTTCTTACTTCATCTGGATTCAATACAAAGGAATTAGCAAGCTTCTTTTCATTGGTTCTCTTCCCAAGTTTATCCTTCTAGCTTTACCTTAGACATCTTTCTGACCCACTGGCTATACCACCATCCTAAATTGTGACTCATAACTTAGGTAGATTATTGTTAATTTCAAATTCCAATAGTGGCATGGAGACAAGATTTAGATTTCGCCAAGTAATTGAAGTCGGACATCATTCAAATTGAAAATAAAGCTTGAAAGGACCCTAGGGCCATTTTTTGGTCGTAGAGGATTTTATTCTATTGCCTCCAGGGAAAATAATAGATTTTTTCAGAAATTGGGTCCTTGCTAGCCACAGTTCAACAAATGCATGCAAATGTACATCTGCGAAATAAATCTGCCACAGATGCGGCACCTGGAAATGAGGCCTCAACCAGGAAGCCGTTTATTATCACAATAAATCATATCAGTAATCTATGCAGACACCCACACCTCTTTAAAAAAAATCAAACAGGTATTTTACAGATCAGCTTATTTGAAAAGGTGACAAGCAATTGACTGTATGTGGCTCATAAGGGACAACTCACACACGTGCTCTTAGAACTTAATTTCCTTACACTTGTATTTAAAGCTCAAGAAAGGCTTTGCGCAGTGCCTAAAATCATCTCTAAAGGCAGCTCTAGTGGTTAAACTTTAGATTACAAAAACAAAAAACAGTATTATGGCATGAAACGCCTCTGGAGATGTAATCCCTTCTTAATCGGCTACCTATTTCTAGAGACAAAGTGACTGTCAGTCTCTTGCCTTTGAAAGTTTGCTGTTCATGTCCATAATTGCAGTGATACAAGCTGCATCTTTGCTCTACTCCTGAGTCGTGAAACGATGTTTCCACAAGCACAGTACATCCGAGGGGCTCTCTAGACTTGCCAGCGTCAGATGCTTGCTAACATTGTCAAATCACCTGGAGCCCTTCCTCAGCGAGGTTTAGACCCCATCACCAGGGTTGTATTTTCTTAGCAGAAAAGTGGACTAGCAACACCCAAAGGAAATAATGATGAGGAGGTAAAAAAAAAAAAAATACTCCAGGTTTCCTTCCCTTTTCCTTTATTCTCCTTGTGCACAGATGGGACAAGGCTCCTCTTGCCCACTGCCAAGGCTCACTTCCCTGCCCAACACCTGATATCAGAAGCATAGGGGGATGGGGGAGTTTGAGAGAAAGCATCTTGGGAAGGTGGGCAAGGACAAAGAAGAATATGAAGAGCTGACATGTATGGGCTATGGCACTCCTAATGTAACAGTCATCCCTCCACCAGATTAAAACTGAAAACCCAGAAAAATAATTTCTTCCTTAATCTGTCAGTGTTATGGCTACACTTAGATGTGAAACCACTATATAAAGTACCTAAAATAAGAGTTCCTTCCCCCAAACTAGCTTATATAGAATTATATGAAATATTGTAACTTAACGAAAACAAGGCCCTGTACGAAGTAAAATAACATGTATGCTAAAAAATAAAATGAAGGCTACTGTTCTCGAGACAGAGGCTAATTTGAAAGCTATCTAATTAAGTAGCTATTGTAAGAAACCTATTTTACGTAGTTTGCTTAAAATTAGTAATTCCCCACAAGTCTTAGTCAACCCCATCTATGATGATGAAAAAAAATTCAAAGAACAAAGGAGAGAAATTCCAAGAGATGTATCAGACTTCTTTCCACATGGAGTGTCCACTGAAAATCAAATCCAACATATTTCCATAGGTGGTCTGTCACTGCCTCTCTCCTGACTACTACACGTGAGTTACTCGGCTGACTAAGCTGATAATTCCAGAATTTTCCGAGCAAAAAGTTAAGCTGATGAGTGTTTGCAGAGTCACCATCCAGTTCCCCTTGTGAAAGAACGTTCTAAGTACGCCCCTTTCCAGTCTTCGGCACCTCATCAGTCCAACACGGGCTTTCAAAAATGATATCTAGCGGTTCTGTGATGACTTCGGCCAATTCATTAAGTACTCTAGGATGCCGGCCATGGGGACCTGTGGATTTGAACATATCTGGGTTACTGAGGTTATGTTTTGCCCATTCTTCCCCAAGTCCATCACGGATGACGGTTGAAAATGGCTTTCAGTGCCTCTGCCTTTTATGGATTCACTTTCTTGTTTAAGCTAATGAAGAACAACACATTATATTCTAAAGCCTTTGGTTTACTTTTAAATGGTCTCCCTTTTTTTTTCCCTCCCCTCATGTATGTCCCTTGTTAGAGAAGGAGAAGATGAAAACCTCAAATCTACCTTACAACAGTTCAGATTTCTCAATCACATGGTTCAATAACACGTTAGCAGCTTTTAATAGCAGAGCCAGCCGCAGCCGACATCCTGCAGAAGCCCCAAGTGTTAATGGCTGTCTATCTCACATGCAAAGGCAACTTTTGTATTCAACTTGGAACTGTGGCCGCTAGCGCTAATTCGGAATGCATCTTCCAAAATAAAAACGATTCACAATCATCTTTAATCATTATCTCTTGTATGCATAAACAATGATTTCTTCTGCCAGGCATTTCAGAACTGTGAGCTGGAAGGAGACAAATAGGGATTTCTGGGAAAGCAGAAATACATTGCTGTGTGGCTATTGGTGTCCAGAGCCTCGGGTTTATGTTACGTTAATCATCTCCAAGGTCTTACAGGTGTTGACAGCTTTAACCCCTTTACTGTCACATTGACTCCTCTGAAACTAAAAGACAGACACAGATGATAGTTTTCTGGCTGTCTGTTATACTCCACCATATGCAGAGAATCCCCTGACATGCTCAGGACAGACAAAGAGGAGCAGGAGGAAAAGGAGAGGTTAAAGAGACAAAGACACCTCACACTTGCCTCTCTCTGGCTTCCGTGTTTCTTGGATTAAACATGGGGTCTGGGGTTCTTGGTCTGTTTGTGTTTGCTCTGCGTTTGCTGTTGTTTGTTAGAAAAGGTTCTTTGGGGGAATGGTTGAATATGCTTTTGGTTTTGTTTTGTTTCCTAGTCTATCTCAGTTCACCCTTATACTGAGGTTTATTCTTTGATAGGTAACAATGCCCCTCAAACACAAGGCATTTTGCCGATTCCATAAAGACTCTTTTAAAGAATTAATTTATTCATCTAACACCTCTCAGAACGCACCCTTCTCACCCTTGCTCCTGCAATGGCTGCCTGCTGACTGCAACTCATAGCTAATATGCCATTAACTCTTAGCGTGGGAGACACCATAATCAGGCAATCTAAGCTGGTAGGAAGTATTACTGACCAAGCTTAATCATTCTCCTTTCCAGAGAGAGAACTATTTATAGTCCTCTGGTTTGGTATTTGGCTTTCACTTAAGAAAACCTCACTAATAATTAATATATTCCAAAAGTCACCTTTAAAACAATCTAACTTAATTCAATGCCTCTGTTAAAAATCACCTCCTGTTACCATCGGTGATCAAGCAATCTTTCATCTACCTTAACAAGCAGAGTTGTTGGAATGGTCTGGAGGGGGATAGGAGATTTTGGTGAAGTCCTAAGAGGAGAGATTATTGAAATACAAAGAAGGTAAAGTTGCTTCATTTTTTTTAATGCTGTAGTATACAAATAGATAAAGGGTATTAACAACAACTATCATATTTACTGTGTTGTATAAGATAACTTTCTGTTAGCATTAGGAAGAAAACAAGTTGAGAGAGCCTCAAGTTAGGATGTAAGCAGTCATGAGGAGAAAAGGAAGACCTTGGCTGAGAAAGAATATGTTCATAACGCACCTACCCTCCTGGGTGAGGCAGAACTCGGAATGAAGTCAGCTAAATCGCCTTCATGCCCTCACATGCTCCACAGACATGTGGAGAGAATGAATGCCTTTGGACAGTCTATTATGCTTCAAGTGTTGACACCCTTCACATTAAACTCATCCGGAGACTGGAAGCATGAATTCACTTCACAAACGTAGCCACAATCCAACAGCCTCCAGAGTCTCTCCTGTTCTTGGTTCCACAAAAGCAAATCAAATTCATCCAACAAGCCCAGTCTTGCAATTTGTTTTTTTTTTTGTTTTGTTTTTGTTTTTTATCATTCCCAAGGGAAGAGGGTGGGAGGCAGACAAACGGGATTTCCAAAACTGGGGCACGAAGAGTTTCAAGTTGGGAGAGCAGTAATTAGAAGAGCCTGTTGAGTTGTTGCCTCACGACTTGGGAAATGTTAAGAATTCTCCCTGTTACTGATCCTCTCAGTGCTCTGACGGCTGATACACACTGATATCCCACAGCCTAGTCCTCACAGGTCCCACTCAAGCGAGTTAAGAATGAGCAGACTCAGAATCTTGACAAGCTAAGCAAACGATTAAGACCTCTTAGAGTGAAACACACGTTTGACAATACAGCTCGTGCACCTTACTTTTTCTTTTTTAAATAGCCCGTTTTCCCCCTAAACTACATGGCATTCTCATATGAGAAGAATGGGTCTCTATCCATTCCACCAAAGAAAGTATCAATATATTCACGGTCGTTAATGTCTTCTTCCTTGGTGAGATGAAGATGTATCCCCATGGTGGGTAGAGAGCTTGCCTAACATTTAAGAGGTCTGGCCTTTCGTTCTCAGTACCACAAGAAGGGTTGATGCGGCGGGGAAGGGAGGAAAAATGAGAAGAAGACCCATGAAAGTAACAGTGTGTCTGGTGGGCTCTCAAATGTCTCCAAATCCAATCCGAGGATGAATGAATGCTGCATTGTTCTTAGGCCTTAAAACAGCTGCAGTTTTCCTGTGCTTAAGGACTAGATGTGCTTGAAGACTAAAAGAAGGGCATGAAGTTACATGGGGGTGGCAAACGCCTGTACTCCCAGCACTCGAAATTGGACAAGGAACATTCAGAAGCCCAAGGCCACCCTGAGCTACCTGGTGAGTTGGAGATCAGCCAGACTACAAGAGACCTTGTCTCAGAGAGTGGGAGAAGAGAAGGAAGGAGCGAGAGAGTGAGAGAGTGAGAGAGTGAGAGAGTGAGAGAGTGAGTGAGTGAGTGAGTGAGTGGGTGAATGTGAGTGGCAGAGGGCAAAGGAGGAATACTAAGTTTCCTGATGGGTGTGGTTTCACACACCCATATTCTCAGTATTTGGGAAGCTAATGCAGAATAATTTCTGTAGAGTGGAGACTGGCCCCCCAACCATAAAATCATTTTGTAATTTTGCTACAGTTGTGAATCATAATGTAATACCTGATATACAGGATATCAGGTACGCAATCCCGTGGGGGGTCACGACCTAAAGTTTGAGAGCCCCTGTCCTAAGCAAAGTCCTACCTTTCTCAGTCCAAAAAAATAACAGGAGATGGGGCATGGTTGAATGTCAAAAACCCTAGATTCAGTAGGTCATGAAGCTAAAACAAAAACATCTGTCACCAACTACCTAGGGTTCTTCAACTGTGGTTGTCTCCTTTTATCACCTAGGAGACAATAGCATTTTCCTTAGAAAGTTTCTCTGGGAGACAGCTGATATCACCCCCAAATACAAGGAAAGTACAGAGATACTTAACCGTTCAGGAGGGCCATTTTGTTTTAATTGAAAAACTAAATATGGAGACTGTGTGGCTGTTGGATTTGCACCTGCGCTGTTCTTTAGAGTATTATCAGGTAGAAACTCACTTCTCAGGATGGGTCTGCTTGCATGAAGCTCTGGTTGCCTCTAATTAGGAGAAGAACCACAAGCTCAAAAGAACAACAGACTTGAAGTTGCCTTAAAATCAGAACAATGAACGGAGGAAAATAAGATCTCAAAAGATGTTGATTTTCAAGTACAGAATCATGGCTTCTTTGTGGTCTAGACTGTGTCTCTTTCCCCCCGCCCCACCTCATTTCTCAGATTTGGGTTATAATATTGGTAGAGATCGCCAGAACTATCTACAGTGTATCATTCTTACATATAATTCTCATCAGAGTAAGCTCCTGTTGGGGAATTTTAATGTAGAAAGTTATTTTCCTTCACTTACAGAGAGAAGAAGTAACACGAGTCACTAAGCCCCTATGGGTCCTGATGGTCATTTTTAGATTTTTCCCTTCAGTCTGCTGCTTGGGGATGCTCAGACAGGCCTCTGGTCCCAACAGGAGAGAAGATGTGACTTCATACTGTACAAAGAGCTGATATTATAAGACACCTTAACCCGTCTTCTATTTTAGGGAGAGCTTACAAAATAGATTTCCTTGGAATCTATGGACTAAAAGAACATCTTCTTTTTCTTTAGAAACATGTGACATGTCCTCTTTCAAATGAAGAACAGGTCCTGTTGATTATCCAATCTGTCCCCACCTTGTTGACTTAATGTTCCCTTTCTGGAGCAAATTAGATGAATTAGAAGGAACTGCCTCTCCATGCCTCCTCTGGACATGAGTTTCTAATCTTCACTTCCCGACTTACCTACAGCTTTTCAGCAAATGCCAACTCTCCTAAAGAGGCTGCCTGGGAATTTTCCTACACACTTATTATTCATAAAACTCTCTGAAACACACTCGGAGGTTAAAAAAGCAAAAACATCTTTGTCTATGTTATCCTCAGGGCATTAACTGATGTTATAATTTTTCCAACTGAACAGTTATGTAAATTCGCCACTTCAAAAGCTGCTTTGCAGACCTCAGCACTGAGCACTCTTCCCCCACACAGAACCACCTGAAGGCCTGTGGTCAGCTAAGGGAGAGTCAGTACTGCAGGAGCTTCTAGAGGCCTGGAGTCAAGAGCTTCATCTAGCTCCTCCATCAGTAACAAGGGCTCAGGAATGTAACTGCGGGGGGATTCAGCATGAAGCTTTCTGTTGTTTTGTGATAATTATCAGCCAGTCAGAACAGGAACCCAAGGTTAGTTAGGTCATCTCTCTTTTCAGAGTTTTAATAGTACGGCTGAAGAAGGGAAACGGAAATGAGTTCAGATTAGACAAGGAGCTTTAGCCACAGTTCCAGGGTAGGGGAGGGGTCCCATGGTGTCCACACAGGCAAATAAGGTGATAAGGACTGCTGAAGTCAACAGGGATAATGGGCGTGGGGTGGGGTGGGGCAGTAATTCTAGAGGGAAGCTGGGCCCCACCTCAGGAAGACTCAAGAGACAAATGACCAGAAGGGCTCAGATACTGGCACAACTGAGGGTCAGGGAGAGGCAGCTAAGGAGTGAAGCTCTGCTTCCTTATGTAGTAGTGGCCGGCCAAGGCTGGCTGCAGGATGAGTAGTGGGGTGGGGAGACGCTAACAAGACTGAAGTCCACCCACCCAGACCACTTCAGTGTGGACATTGGTCTCTCGTAAGAAAGCAGCACTGTGCCAGGGCTTTTGGAGTTTCTCTCTACACTATAATGCCAGATCTCCAAACATGATCAAAGCCTAGGAGTATAATACCAAAGACTGGAGATCCCAAGGTGCATGGTTCAGAGTGGTTGGCCCTCTAGTGAAGTTCTTTGAAACACCCTTACTTGGTGCTCTGTGGATGAAAAAAGCTCCTGGTGACGTTGGTCTCTACAGTGTTCCGGGCCCCTCTCCTTGTTACTCCTCTTTCCCTACCCCTGTCTCATTTTCTTACTTGTAATGATGTCCTCTGTAACTATTAATTAACAATCTTTGAAATCAGTTAACCTTAGTGTCTGTTTTCTCTTACTCCACTGATCACAAATATATCTGTCACTACTGTAGGTGTCTAATGCATACTGGGAAGGTTATAATCCACTGCTCCATGATAGGAAATACACTATTACTATTTACTGAGGGAAGCCTCCCATCAAGAATGTGTGCTTGCATATAATCTCTCCTCCTCACCCCACACCAGCTTGATAGAGAGCCAGAACCTAATTAATAAATGAAGAAGCTGAGGTTTTGAGATGCAGATGTGCTGCTCCGAACGCTGCTAATGTAGGGCAGAACAGCTTCCTGTGGCAAGTTCCACCTTAGCAAATGGCATGCATTCAGGGCAGTCGACTTTGCCATCCTTAGTAGCTGAAAAGCATCCCAAAAGTGCAACCTCAGTGGGAAGCCAGGTGTCTTATATTTGGAACTTATCACAGATTTGGGTTAAATTCAGTGGAGGTTTAAGGCGGACCTGAAATCCCATTGCCTGATGACCTCATATGAAGGAGAGAGGAAGTGGAGACATAGTAAGGGGACCACATGAAGGGAGAAGAAGAGATAGGAGTGAAACACTGTAGATCCACCTTAAATCCAGGGACTGTAGATCCACCTTAAATCCAGGGACTGTAGATCCACCTTAAATCCAGGGAGTCTAGACCCACCAGCAAAACCAGAAAGGCAAGGAAGGATGCTCCCTTCCCAGTCTTTAGAGGGATCCACGCCTCCTGACACTATGGCCTTTTACTTCACGCCTCTAGAAGCATGAGGGAGAGGCTCTGTCATTTTAAGCCACCTAGCTCTGTGATAGCTGTCACCACGTCCTTTAGGGGACAAATTTAGAGCACCTTTCTCACCAACAGACATAAGTTGTAAACGGAAGATAGGGATAGTTGAAACTGCTTTGTTGTTTTTAGAAGTGCATGTGCAAATGTGATTTTTAGTGAACCGGAATTTTATTTTCAGAATATACAATGTTACTCAAAATGTTTATTTAGATATTGTACAAAATGCCTATCTTGATTTCGTTTATAACACTAATTACATAGAGAGAAAACTTTGGCCTCTTTCTATTCTACACAGGATATAAACTGCTTGAATTATGTAGAACACATTCATAAGAGTACATCAACGACATATATATATGCAAATACATCTTATTAAAGAGAAAGAAATACTAGGAACTGTCAAGAGACAGAGTTTTCTAGATTTCTATTTTCCCCTTAAAATTTGCTCTTTGTCATTAACAATAAATATCATCTGTTGTCTTTCTTGAAATAATGGGTTCCGGAGCTAGAGAGATGAGTCAGAAGTTAAGAAAACTTCCTACTCTTGTGGCCGATGCATCAGTGACCTACACCCACATGGCAGCTTACAATTGCTTGCAACTCCAGCTTCGAGGAATCTGACACCCTCTTCAGGATTCTGCATACATACACATACACAAGTACACATGCACACACACATATATGCTTGTCCTGACACATATACACACACAGGCTCATTCTCACATACACGTGTTCATTCTCACACACTCGCATACACACACACACATACACATACACATACACATGCTAGTTCTGATGCACACACAAAAATAAATTTTTTTTTTTTTGGTTCTTTTTTTCGGAGCTGGGGACCGAACCCAGGGCCTTGCGCTTCCTAGGCAAGCGCTCTACCACTGAGCTAAATCCCCAACCCCAAAAATAAAATTTTTAAGCATTTTTTAAAAGAAAAGGAAAATACTAGTTTCAATACTATTTTCAAATAGTCTTCTAAATATCCCCACTGTGAACACTTATGGTTTACCCACAGCTGCTCCCACCAATTAGAATGGTGCTCCATGGAAAAGCATCTTCAGTAAGCAGAACAACAGACAGCATCAATGTCTGCCAGGGACACAGGTTCATTCCAGTGCCCACAAAAGGGTACCATGTACTTCTATTCTGTCACTCAGAACTCAGAATAGAAAACAAAACAAGTACACCAAAGCTGCGATTAAGTGAAGTTATTATTAATTCTTTTGCATCAGAGAGGATCTGATGATGGAGAATGGTTTCTTAGGGTTTGTGGCAGTGTGGAGGTTAGGGGTAAAGTACAGAGACAGACTAGCATTTGTGTGCCAGCATTTGTGCCCACCATTACTCTGCTGGCAGTATATACATCGACACAGTGGTGAAAGGGTGGATAATGCCATTATATCTCATGACATTATATCTCAAAGTCTCCTGGAGGGAACCATTGGGGGGTCTTCAGACCACACTTTGAGACCCGCCATTCTATTTCATTTCTAGACACCCTAGACTAGAGGGATCACAAACGCAGCAAGTCTCAGACCAAGTCCTGAGTCTGGAACACATTATAATTTGCCTTTCACACTACAGCACCTCCTGTACAACCACTGCACACTAACCCTTCTGGCCTCCCATCCGGCTTTAGTCCCACAGACCTGGGACCTTCCTGTCTTGAAGGTGAGCTGACCTTTCCTGTCCGGTGAGAGGATTTGCAAAGATGGCTGGTCTACTCACAAACACATGTTTCTCTCGGGGGTGGGGGGGGGGTGGGGGGGGGCTAGCCTGCCAGCTTTGAAAATAGCAAGAGCTTTTGAGGTGGCATGGGTATTTCTGAACACAGGCAGTCTCCTTTATCAAAATTACCCATGCTCTCCTACCATCCAGACTCAGCCTCCCAAATACTGAAGCGTGACCTCTGCTAGGCCTTGACCTCACCTGCCAAATTGAAATGGGCAGGGAAGCAAGACAAGTGTCATAATCCTCTTTAGCAATTCCATCCTGGGCACATTTGCATTTTTAGCTGCAGCCTAAGGAAGCATTTTCTGCTGCTCCCTTTGTCTCTGATTTTGGCAGGGGAAAGGGGACCCTTTAGACAGTAGCGCACTCTCATGGACTCGAAGCTTGGGCCTGTAAAAGAACAGCAGGTACAAAGTCAACGGAACCACCCTCAAAGCGCTGACCTCACCTAAATGAACTCTGAGGAGGCGTGAATGGAGACCTGCGGCAGCCAAAAACGTAAATCGCGCCATCTTTCATCATGCCCCAGAGGTCTCAACCAGGCACACTTGCTGTTACATTCTGAAGGTACCCAGAAGAAGTGGGAGCGGAATGTGAAAAAGGCAGCGTCCCTGATAGCTCAAGTCCCTGTGTGTTCACAGTGGGCTCCAGACAGAGCATTCGGAGATGCTACGAAGTGAATGTGGATGTGGAAGCAGAGTGGCTAGAGGAGGGGGAAGAGTGCGCTTCAGTGGCCAGTCAGCTTCTAGGTAGTTCTAGAACCATCTTATCCTTTCCTTATAGCGCAGCTTTGAAAGCCCCTGGAGGAAGTCATCAACCCCAAGCTTGTCACTTCCTGGATGAAAGTCTGTGTGTCCAGCCATCCAGCCTCACCACTCCTTCAGCTTTCCCTCTGCCAACTACGAACACCTTGGCGTGCCACATCTCTGAGGGCTTTGGCAAGTATTATCCAGAACTTAAGCCATCAACTAAGCATCTACCCTATACAGAAACATGAAATTATGCATTTTTGTTCAATCACTTAGGAATGTAAACTCACCCTTAAGGAATAATTGATTCTCAAGCACATCTTCCAAACAGAACCGTAATGAGCGTTCAGCAACATTATTGAGTTAGTCACTCGCAAACGTTATTAAAATAGATCGTGAGTCATGCACATGCTTTAAGCATGGGTTAGACATTAACTTTTAAATTCTTCATTTAGCTTCGTGAAGCAATGCCCTATAGAACATAACTTCCACAGACGTCGTCCTCAGCTTGTGGAAGCATAAAGATCTCTTTAATTGTTTTAAACACAGACTTCCCCTCCAGGTACGTGTGTCTGTGTGTGCGCACGCACATGTGCACACATATACACACATTCTAAAACCTGCACGTGCGCATATACACACGTTCTAAAACCTGCACATGCGCACATACACACATTCTAAAACCCACACATGCGCATAAACACAATCTAAAACCTGTACATGCGCACATGCACACATTCCAAAACCATATGTATATTTCTTCCCTATGGTCTTTTTTATTGAGAAAAAATATTGTTTTACAAGTAACTAGAAATTCAAGAACTTCGAATACATTTATGTGAAACATAATATTTATGGAGCAAGTTGGTACCAAACAGGATTGAGATCTCTTGCATTAACGCTGCCGCCTTTCCTAGTAGAATGGATGACCGTCCACTAAAAGTGGACTCTTAAAAAAGAAATACAGATTTTTTTTCTTTAAATTGGCAAAATGGTTAAATGAGTAAAAGCTATGTTCCAGAATTTTAACTTCAATTGTGGCATGAGTGGTCTCTCTATTCTTGTACTGGATAGTATATAACAGACAGGAATATTCTACAGCAAGATTTGAAGGCGCTAACATTTTTTTCTTTTAATGCAAAGGTGGTTGGCGTGCTCCCACCCATTCTTCCCCAGTTGAGTCTTGAAATATCATTGTTTACTACTTCAGTAATCTGTCCCACTGCAACAAAGATATGAAATAGAGCCGCGGGTAA
Source organism: Rattus norvegicus (assembly GCF_021556685.1). Taxonomy (NCBI): domain Eukaryota; kingdom Metazoa; phylum Chordata; class Mammalia; order Rodentia; family Muridae; genus Rattus; species Rattus norvegicus. The sequence goes on from NC_141534.1 coordinate 5,188,978, forward strand.
TCCCTGATCTCTGGAAACTGTGATTCCAGAGCTGAAATAGAAAGTACCCGCATCTCCTGAGCTAACAGCAGATCCAGGGAAACATCCCTACACAAAAACACAGCCCAGAAGGTGAATACATTTCAGAAAATTTACAATAGGATAAAAGGATTTTAGAATCTCCTTGTCTGTGGGTCACAGGGCCCAATTCTGAGCTTTGGCTTTTGTTTATCAGAAATGCGCATGTGTGCACGGACACACACACACACACACACACACACCTCTGCTGTGATCACATGTATTAACGCTTTGTTTCTATATTTTCATTCCTGCTGAAACTAAATATAAAGTAACCTTTCACATTAAAGAAGCTGTCTTTTATTCTCAGACCTAATGTGCGAGATCATGCTACTTAACACTACGTTACATTCGCAGATCATGCAAGTTAAATAAAGACACCTTGCAGGTTTCTTAATATAGACTTTGCTAAGATTAGTTATGCATCTGCCACCTTAGCATTCAGATTGGAGGGCAGGAAAAAAAAAAGCTGTAGTTAGAAATCACACTTGCATCGCAAGTGCTTAGAATTTCACGGTTCATTTAAGAGCATCACAATCAAGAATTTAATTATGTCAAAAAGGGAGCGGGATCTTCTAATGGTTCAGATCATTCCCCTCTTTATTCTCTTTCCTACCCTACAAAATCAACCAGTCCTTTTAACCTCCATGGACCCATTTTCTGATATATGAAATAAAGGGGTGATTTGAAAGTATCCTCCGTCCTACTGTGTTGTTTTTAAAGTTTGCAAGGACAGATCAAAGAGAAAGCAGAGGAAGGCCAGAGCCGGGGAATTATTGGAATATACTCAAGTCCATCCATAAATAAAACAGTAATTACTGTGATCCCCTGAAAAACATGGTCCTACAAGGCACTCACAGTGGACTGGCAACTCTGAGGTAAAGAACAGTAAAATATTTTAGGATAACAATGCTACCACAACCCCTATTGTGCTTTCACACTTCAGATTTGTCTATTAGTGTTCTGTTAAAAAGAAGTCTCCATCTATCGATTCGAGTTGGTACAATGCTTGTCTGGAATGCACTTAATACAGGGTTCAGTCCCCCCCATCACTGCATAAAACTGGGCACAGCAACACACACTGTAACCCCAGTATCTGGGAGACAGAAGAAGGAAAATCTAAAGTTCAAATTTATTCTAGGCTACACAACCAGTTCATTATAGAAAGCTCATCTCAAACCAGCAAATACAGGTTCCATCCGACTAAGACTAATGTGCTGGGTCATGACTAAGCACATGACTGACTAAGTGCTTATGGCAGGGGAGTGAGTTGTTCCAGAACCAACAAATCGAGTAAAAATAACTTCTAATGTGACTAACAAAGTGGTCCTATTTTGAAGCTACTGTAAACACACAGTGTGATCACATACATGACAGAACTCCATAAATAATCACTGTGGTGGTTGGTCCCGTTGAAGTGGAATCTAATAGACGGCTGGTTTTATTCCTCCAGGAAGCAGAGCCTGAGGCAAAGATCTGTAGGCAAGAGTTTGGAAGTACAATCCCTGAGCAAAGGAGGAAGGAGGGGAAAAAAAGAACAAAACAATAAAGAGAAAGCCACTACAGGATGCAAGACGGAATTAGCCACTTGGCTCTGTGTTGCCCAATTACAGGAGATTACCCAGAAGCATTAGCAAATGAGTCTGAGTCTCAGAATCCTGCATGAGGAAAGCAAGGAGGGAACCATGTCTCCACCAGCTCCCATCTCCCTCTTATCAAAGCCATCCTCTTAAGTATTAATTTCCTTGCACTTCCTGTTTATCCGTGTGAGTGCTTCGTCAGCTCCTGTAGGGAGTGCTTGACAGAGTGAGTGAAGCCTCCGTGGGAGCTAAAGCACCAAGCAAGCACAGGCCTAAACCAATGAGCTGTCAATTGGTACCTAGGTGATGTCAGCTGAAGGAGGAGTGGAATCGCTTGCTCAGCAGTGGCTAGAATAAGACTTAAGGCCACGATCTTCTGAAGTGATGCACACAGAGCCAGGCCATCTGTATCAGTCAGGGCAGTCCAATTATGCTGCAGTAACAAATGACCCCGCATTTCAAAAGTTTGCAACAAAAGCTTATTTCTCACTCTTATTATTTCTCCCAAGTCTACTCGGGGTCAGCTACAGTTCTGCGCCGTTTTCTTTGCTGAGGTTCAGAGTTGACCAGACCAACTCTATCAGGAGTACAGCCAGTACTGAGACTAAGGGAAGAGATTGAAACTGTGACCTTCTCACAGGTTTGTGAAGATGCTGCTTAAAATAAACCCAAATCATTTCTTTGACCAAAAACATGTCATAGGTAAAAAGACAAGGGCTCTGACCACCTCCTTCAGGGATACTGAGGACACAGTAGTAGAACACAACGGTATATATTGGAGAGGAGGCTCAGTGGGTAAGCAGCTAGCTGGACAAGCATGAAGGCTTGAGTTTGGATGCCCAGCATCTACATGGAAAGCAGGGTATGTGGAGCTTGTCTGTAAACCCAATGCGGGTGGGCAGATCTTGGGGACTCGTTGGAAGCACATCTAGCTGAAATACCGAACACCAGGTTTAATCTCCGGGCCCATCTCAAAATATAAGACAGGCAAAATTAGAGGAAAATGTAGATGTCTGGACATGTGTGGGCAAGCACACATGCATATACATATATATACACACAAATACACACAAACACATACAAACAAACACATACACACATACACATACACACACACACACACACACACACACACACACACACACACACACGAAATGTGCCTCCATTTGGGGGGAAGAAAGCAAAGGATAGGAAAACAATTCATTCTGGGACCTTCGTGGAAGCTTGCTTCTGGTATCATGTTTTCTTTGAGCACAGAGCTCAGAGGATTGTTTTTAACTTAGAAGTTTAAGAAAAACAAAACAAAAAAAAAAGACTCTAAAACACAAATGTTTAAAAATATTAACTCCTTATAAAAGAAAACAGATAAATCCCTCTAGATTTTGTTTCCAATAAGAAAATAAGGCATGGGCGTACCTTAGAGGGGTACCTGAACTCATTTAAATACGATGTATAAATTTAAATATTCTATAGCTGTTTAGTCAAGCTGGGCTCTTAGAAGTCACCAATGAAGTGACGATGTTGAAGCAAGTTAAAAAACAGAACCTGGATAGGACTTGGATCTCTGTGTCCCTGCCAAGATTCGGGTGGCAGCCAACATAGTGTTTATCATGTTAGACTCTAGTCTAAATGTAGACAACAAGCAATTAGACATGTTAGCAACGAAGATCACTTCGAACCCTTGTCGAGTTCTATAAAAATCATTAAGAAGTGGTGCAACAGGGACAGATGGTGTCAGTTCACAAGAGACAGTTTCTTTGAGATGGCAGCATCGAAGAAAATCATGAAACCTTGGGTGTAAAATCTAAACATGGTTTTTAATATTAGTTAGGAAACTATCCTCCACACTAGCGGATATTGCTACACTCTTGTGATATCACCCTCAGCCTCTTTTTATACTCTCTGCTCCTCATGAAATCAACCTCCTTTAATTCCATATGTGTGTGTGTGTGTTATATGTATATATACAGATATGTGTGTGATGTATATATATGCATGTATATATTTTTCCAAATATATAAATTCCATATGTACATCTATTTCTTATTGTACTCATTAAGTAAAATTTTGTCAATATTGTTGGTAATTTTAAATCTACGCAAGGTTTTTTTGATATGACCATTAATTGTTTCTTGTTTTGAGAAACAATTGGTGAGTGTTAGTTTGCTTGATTTTGGTGGTTTTTTTGTGGGGGTCGGTTTTGGTGTTTTCTGTGGACCAAAACCAAAATTTGTCCTTTCTCCTGATCAACTTGAAATGTTCCCATGACTACTGTGTGTTGAGGAATTTCCTTTTCAATCTGTACTTGAGCAGAAACACAGGGCTCCACTGAGCAAACATTTGTTCTTCCTAATGTGTTCTGGGGAAAGGCATGGTAGACAGGCTTTACAGGCAGACCCTCTGAACCTTGCCCTTAGAGCTTCTGTCCTTCCTAAGTATAAGAAGGACTTGGGAATGCCCAGGGAGGTGTTCACCCAGAAGGTGGTTACAGTGTATGGCAACAAGAAAATCACTAGGGTTAGCCTAATCTAATCCTGTTAATTCTTCAACATTGTTTCTCTTGCTGGAAAATGAAAAGATAGCTCGAAAAGTCAGCTTACCATTGCTACTTTGACCACAGTGGGAGCCACATGGAAAGGAAAGGAGCCAGCTGCTCTATACAAAGAGGACTGTGGCTACCAGGCAGCAAAACATAAAGAGCTCACATCTACAGCAATGAGGAACTGAATTCACCTGAAGACCTAAATGAGTTTGGAGGAACAGATCTCTTTAGCGTCTCCATGAGAGCCCGATCCAGCCTATCCCTGGAATCTTGCTTTGAGCAGGGAACTCAGGATTGCTCAGTATTTTAACCTACAAAGCTATGAGATGACAAATGGGTATTATTTTTAGCCACTAAGTTAGTGGTAATTAATTATGCAGTAATAGAAAACGAATACAACGTGTAACTGGATTTATCAACTTCACTGTTCTGTTAAACAGCTAAATAATGACTCTTTCCCATCTTTCGAATGTGCACCATTAATTCTCCTGAAAGGAAGGAATTCACCTGGGACAGAGTAAGGAGGTCAGTGATGGAGAGGCTGGGCCCAACGTGGGACAGACTAATTGGAAACATCATCAGACCACTGAGCAAGGTACACTTAGGGGATGCAGCCAATGACTGTAGAGAAAGGAAGATTTGAAAAAGGACCAGGATAAATGACCATATACCAGGCTATAGTGATAGGAATCGGAGTAAATCCAACTGGTTTTCTTTCCATTAATTAGCATGTGGGGCGGGAGTAGCAGGGAGATCATGAAATAAAGATGTCACAAATGCATGATATTTTCCCCATTGTGAATTCATGAGATTATAGGCTGATATTCCAAGAAGCATTTACATAATGAAAGACACAAAAAGCCATGTCCATCCGATAGTGTTTTATCTCCCTTTTCTCTGCAAAGAAAGGCTTTACTTTAGTTTCTAGCCTCACTTATCCATAGATGGAAACCCATGAATTGAGTTATGGTCCAAGGGTTGCAGTTAGAAATAATCAGTCACATCCAGCCTTACTCTTAAAACAAAACAAAACAAAACAAAACAAAACAAAACAAAACAAAACAAAACAAAACACCATAGTCCAATGTTTCTGGAGAAGCCAGTGTTGAGATGATAAGTCACAAGAGGGAGGGAGCATGGACTCCAGAGACAGAAGATGGAAAAAAGCCTTCACAAACACTAGCCTGGGACTCTGTCCAGACCCAGATGAATATTTGACATGCTCTCATTTTAAGTTAGAGATGGGAGAAGGACTAGGTGTTTCCTCATTAAAGTGGAGCCTGGCTTATCCTGAGCACTCATAAATCTCCTCAACTGTGTCCTCCACGGCGTGATAGAGTCTGTCTTCCTTGGATCTCTTTCTTCATTTAGTATAATACTTAAGCACCACACGGGAGCTCATATATCAAATCTAGTTCATCAATGCGCTGCAAGAAATGTATGTTCTAGGCCAAGCATGGTGATGCACACCTTTAACTCCAGCACAACTAAGAGGCAGAAACAAATTGATGTCTGTGAGTTTTGATACCAGCCTTGTTAACACAGTGAGTCCCAGAAACCCCTATTCTGTATCATCTTCATAACTAAAGTGAATTACTTCTTATACAGAACTCTGAGAAGCCTATAAATCCCACTTTCACGTGGATGTCTGTGAACACAGCTTTGAACCTGTAAATCTGCACATGATTACTAAGGGTAAAGACACTAGCTTCCTCCAGGAAAAAAACCAAAGAAATGTACTTATTCCCAAGTATGGTTCCATCCCCATTGCTTCCTCCCCCAATCAGAGGAGTCTCCTTGAAGGACTGTTAACCTAGCAGTACAACATATCACAGTGTCAAGAAGCATTTGCTTAGCGTGGTAAAGAGCTGTGGTGAAGGGTTCAGATTGTCGTCATGAACATCCACAAGACATATTCACTCTTCGCAAAGCAGGAGGCAGGAACCAGCAGACCAGGTTCTCTGGTCCTCTCACCCACTTTCCCCATTCACTTGAAATGAGTTTCCAAAGACTTGAGGAGAGACAAAGGGCTAATACGTATTCCTTAATGTACAAGACTATAATTAACCTAACGTCTGTTTCAAATTTACTATTATCTATTAAGAAATAAATAATTTTACAGCCCTTTAATGTAGCTCCTAAGCTTTAAATCACTGACCATAGCTAACAAGGAGCTTAATAGCAAGAATAGCCTAAATAGAGCCACGGACCACGGTTTCACTGGGCATAAATCATCATCATTTTTAATGCAGAGGCAACAGCAAATCTCTGTAATTACTGGGTGCATTTTGAATCATTTTTATTATTACCGCACTGGCCCCATTAAGAATCCAAAACACTGAACTGCATGGAATATAAAACTGGAATTATGATACACTACAAACTCTAATTGAAATCCATAAATTTCCTACTAGCATTCAGAATTATTTTGTTGCCAAAAGAATTTCAACTCCGCCAAATTAAAGAATTAACTTTGAAAGCATTTGCTCGGTCTGTAGCAATGAGTAAGAACATTTCAGGCTGCAAGATTTGAGGGGGGTGGTCCATTTTGGAGCAAAGGACTTCGTAAGGTCTTCTTCCTAATCACTCCAGATTTTATATTTCTAAAACCAATATTTCTGTGCAAAATAAAATTGGATTAAAGAGTTTAATAGAATATACTATATGCATCCCAGGTTACCAGCAAACCCATCTTGCCTATCGTAGGTAACTCTGAAAGATCCCGCAATATCAGGATCCTAATCTTCTCTGTGAAATAAGGAAGGCTTGGCACTAAATCTGCAGAAGGGGAACAGATACATCATGGCATCTCTCGTATTTATGCGAACCACATAAATGAGCACGCAGGGTGAATGTTGAAGCCATTGTGATGGGAAGCCATGCTCCGAATATAATTTTAATGGCTAATAACAATAACAGCCTCATAAAGCATCATAATACCCCTCTGATAAACATTTTTGATAACTATGGGCCAAGTTGTTTCACGAGGCGGATGAATTTTTACAAGTCTGTCTCCGCAGAATGGTGGCTCAGGCAGAAAATGCTGCTTGGTGCCTCAAAACTGAACAACTCTGTCTGTTTCTGCTTTGGACCAGGTTTCAGACGGGGCTTTGGGATATTTGCATATACAGGATGGATACCCTGATGCAGGTGCCTGAGTTTGAACTACGCAGGAAGTTGATTTGCCTTGTATATACACACCTCACACACATCACCTGAAGGAAACTTTACCCAATATTTTTCACGTGAATCAGTTTTATCGTGTGGAAGTTTTCGCTTCCGCCGTTACTCAAGATCTTTCAGATTTAGGAGAAGCTTTGGGCTTCTGACTTTTGGATGGCAGAGGTTCTACTTGTATATATTCTAGACAGATAAATAAATATCCCCTAAGGGCTGGTACTTACATAAATATATGTGCATATATTATTTCTGTCATGCGATGATCCCGCAATATAATTCATCTTATTAAGACTCAAACTTCTGGGGCTGGGGATTTAGCTCAGTGGTAGAGCGCTTACCTAGGAAGCGCAAGGCCCTGGGTTCGGTCCCCAGCTCCGAAAAAAAAAGAACCAAAAAAAAAAAAAAAAGACTCAAACTTCCTAGCCAGGCGTAGTGGTGCATACCTGTTATCCTAACTCCCCGAGAGGCAGAACCAGAAGGGCTAGATGTCCAAAGTAATTCTTAGTTCATGACCACCCTGGACTACATGAGACCCTGACTCAAATGAAGCAAAAGAAAAATGATAACAGGCATTGGAAGGATGGCTCCTCTGGCAGAGTGTGTGTACCCCCTCCCTACTCTCACTTCTTGGATGGTCCCTAATCACACAGACTGTTCAACCTCATCACCTGAAGTCGATCTTAGATCATGCATTGAAGACTACAAATTCCCGCCTTACGTTTTTATCAACCGTTAGTTCACCAAAAGGTCCTTCTTGGCGTCAGGAGTCATGAAGAGAATGGTGCAGAATTCTCAATGCTTCTCTGTCACTTGTATGATGTCAGAACTGTGTGTCCTTCCTCAAGCTATTTACACTTAAATACTGTGAATCCTACTCATGATGCTCAATTTTCCTTCCTGCACTTCAGACGCACCAGCCCTGATGCGAACAATCCAGACACTTCAAGAGTGAACTCGTTGAACGTTAAGCTTGTCTCGCCGTTAACACAAATTCAGCTAAGTTCTAATTTTGATTCTCTATCGTGAGAGTATTCCTCAGAAGTGGAGCCTTGATTACCTCGTGACATCATTTTAAGCTGGATTAATATCTCTAGACGTGAGAAGGTGGGGGGGTATCTCTGTTTAAGCAAACCAACACAAGACCAAAACTACAGGTTCTATAAAATACATACATACATACATACATACATACATAATACATACATACATACATAATACATACATACATACATAATACATACATACATACATAATACATACATACATAATACATACATACATAATACATACATGCATAATACATACATGCATAATACATACATACATAATACATACATACATCATACATAATACATACATACATAATACATAATACATAATACATACATACATACATAATACACACATACATCATACATACATACATACATACATACATACATACATACATACATAAAGTCAGGTGGGGAACACTGCTTCCAATCTTGTTTTGCATCATTCTGTAATTTGGAAAGTCATTAGTTCAGTGGTGTGGTATAAAATGGACATTATCTTTTCAGACCAGACAACGACACAAGGGAGCTTGTCTTCGCTGCGTATCCCAAACATACATTTAAACAAACAGCTGCTCACTGTCCGGGAAGGTCAGATCTCTCAGTATTTTTTCCCACAGGAGTTACATAAGGGAAAATGATAACAATACAATCAGTCCATTTGCCTCTGGCAGGTTAGGTCTCTGAAAATGTTCCCACTTTATGTGGGAGAAGTCAGGCTTGAGAGAGAACGCTGTCTCCTCCCCCAGACTGATAACTAGAACATCTTAGCAAGCGGAGTGGAAATCTCAAGCCCTAACTCAGCCCTCCATTCCAGATGCCAGAAGCTGTCTCCGCACCATGTCAGGAGGTGACTTGCTCCTGTAAGACTTCTGCACAGTCAAGGCCACAATAGTAGATTCTGTTCCTCTACATGTCGCTATGAAATAACGTCGGTGCGATTAGCACACAAACGGTACATTTTAGTTGTTTCTCTGTGTTGCTCTGCCTGATAATCTCCTCACTCCCCCACACCTCTATTCTTTCCCAGCTCCCTCACTCCACCCCCTCATGACGAAGGATTCTCTCTTCTACCCTCATACTATATGTGTTCTAGTACCTTAATAATGCAGAAAAATACTAGAAGGAAATCTAACACTTTTGCAGTTTGACAAAACAGTTTTTCAGTGGCAGAATACTTGCTTAGCATGCATAAGACTTTGTCCTAAATCTCCATCACCGAGAAGGAAGGAGAGAGAGCCTAAGTCAGTGCGTTTGAGTCAAGTAATTATCCTGCAGAATATAATAATATAAGCAGGCTTCATCCAATCAATTGAAGGCCTTAGAGAAAACATTCAAGTTCTCCCTGAAAGAGGGGATTCTGCTCCCAGGCCAGCTTCAGACTCAACGCTGCTGTGTCAGCTTTTCCTTGAGTCTCAGACTGCTGGTCTATCCTTCAGACTGTAAAACCCTCCAAGGCCCCTCGATCACAGTCACAATCGCTTAAGAGGAGGCACACAGACATTCTGTGGTTGTTTATCCAATACAATGTTTGTCATCCTGCCAGAGCTGTGGGGACCCTCCTCTAGCTGTCTCCTGTCACCACTCATGAGCATACAGAGCTATCTAACTTTCTGCTAGAAAAGCGCTAAGCTTGGTTTCCTCCCTGCTTTCTGAACTGACAGAAAGCTGAGCCACCACGAAGTTTAAGGCTCAGGGCCTGTTGCCCATACCTTTATTTAACCTTTACTTCTTTTCCCTAAAGGTTTTTTAAATGTCACTCCCCAGTATCCTGTTTTCCATGGACTCAAGATTAGTCTGGGTCCAAGTTTCATGTCTGAAACTCTCATACTCCAAGGCCCTTTTTTGTCCAAGAGCAGTGCTGACTTCCGGGTCTCGGTTTCATTCCTTCATTCAAGTTTGATAACTAAGAAGTCAAAAACAATGACTGTCCTAACATGAGTCCTGGTGTATGTATGTGTGTAGTGTGTATATATGTGTATGTGTATATGTATGTATGTGTACATATATATGTGTGTGTGTGTATATGTGTATATGTGGTATTTGTGTATGTGTGTGATGTGTTGTATATGTGAGTATATGTGTATGTGTTTGTATGTGTGCATGTGCATATGTTTGTATGTGTCTGTGTGTAGATGCATGTATTTGTATATATATGTGTGCATATGTGTATATGTTTGTATGTGTCTGTGTGTAGATGCATGTATTTGTATATATATGTGTGTTTATGTGTATATATGTATATATATGTGTGTGTGTACATGTATGTGTTTGTGGTGTTTGTGTGTGTATGTCTGTGTATAGTATATGGCATTTGTGTATGTGTGTTGTGTGGTGTGTGTGTGTGGTGCTTGTGTATGTGTGTTGTGTGTTTTTTGTGTGTGTGATGTTTGTGTATGTGTGGTCTGTGGTTTGTGTGTATGTGTGTACATGCATGTGTGCATGTGTTTGTATGTGTCTGTGTATGTGTTGTTTGTGTGTGTATGTGTTGTGTATGTTTGTGTGTGTGGTGTTTGTATATGTGTGTTGTATATGTGGTGTTTGTGTGTGTGTTGTGTGTGTTTGTGTGTGGGGTGTTTATGTATGTTTGGGTGTGTCGTGTTTCTGTGTGTATATGTGTTTGTGTGTGGTGTTTGTGTATGTGTGTTGTGTGTGTGGTGTTTGTGTGTGTGTTGTATGTGTGTGGTGTTTGTGTATGTGTGTTTTGTCTGTGTGTGTGTTCTGTGTGTATATGTGTGTTGTGTGTGTTGTGTGTATGTGTGTTGTGTGTGTTGTATGTGTGTGGTGTTTGTTTGTGTGTGTGTGTGTGTGTGTGTGTGTGTGTGTGTGTGTGTACTAGCTTGAAGAGCAAAACTGACCGTCTTGTTTAAGGCTGCGCACACAAGTTACCCAGCAGGCTTTGTTGCTTGGATTTAGTTGACAACATGACTAAGCCACAGGAGCCCGCCTTCACATCTTATGGATCTAAGAAGACTTAAAACAACAATTATCCTGATAATAATCTAAGATTACAATTAAACACTGTCATTTCAGGCAGGGTATTTTAAATGCCTAGATAGATCTGTCCTACAATTTACATAATCACAACTGATCATTATGGCTTCAGTGTAATTTCATATGTGGACTGGACTTGACTCGCATAAGCAAACGTAAAGCAGCATTCTTCTGAAAACTCAGAAGAAAAACTGACAACGCTCTGAAGCCTAACCAAACTTTTCTTAACTCTAAAATCTGACAGAAATGAAAAAGAAACTATTTTTTTATTTCAAAGGTTTAAATGTTGTGAAATAAATGACATTGCTATTTTGGCTTTATTATACAAACTTCTCAAACCAGAAGGGATCTGGGAGAAGGCAGTCTGAGTTTTATAAACAGGACATCATTTCATAGGCTGGAGTCAAGACAGTAGTTTACGTTTTTAAACAAGGCTAATTCTAAATGAAACCAGGTCAAGTTCAGAGGTTAACGTGGATTAACTTGGATCCACATTTCATGATTTCGCAGTTCTCAGAATAACACATTAAGACATCAAATGGGAACCACAGAGAAGGCTGATTATGCAAAATGCCTCAGGCTCAGCACCCAGAATATGCCTGCTCTGTCATTGGGAGCCTCTGCCCTGGCCACACTAATTCATCAACTCCACTCCCATGCTCCCATGTGCTTGGCAAGCCTGCTCTCTTCCTTTAAGCTGGTGTCTTTTTAGCAGTTACAGGAACTCTCCCATCTGCAAGGTTTGCTGCCCTTCAGTGCTGTTCTGCTTATTAAGTTAATTTCAGGGATCTCTATAAGGGTTACAAGACACAAAACAAAACAGCAGCCTGTTTGAGAGTAGGGAAGCAGGGGTTGAGCGGGAGTGGGGATGCCAGGGGAAGGAAGGAGCTGGCTGGCCCTAGAAGGCACTGCAGGCTGCCTCCTTCTGACTCCTCAGCTGAGGAGAAATGAGAACTGACATGCCCTATCACTAAAGGGGGAAAAGCCTTCTCTGTACCTGCATCCTGGAGGCTCCGCACAGACCTTGCTCCTCCAAGGAAAATTCCAATAATAAGCTCAGGAACTTGCAGCTCACGTGTTGGTATGTGCTGTGGACATACACGCATACTTAACACAGCATGGTGGTGCTTTCGTGAGCCACCAAAATGCCTTTCTTCTTGGATTCCTGTCCATAGTGCTTTTAATTAAGGTTAGAAATGCAAGGTTAATGATTACTGAGCAGAAATCACCTATACCAATAATTTCCTAACTGAGATAAAACCCTAATTCATTTATTTGATAGTTCTGTTGCTAGCCTGGAAAACATAATCTTGATGCCAGGAACATTAGATTCCCCGCTACACAGTAACGGCCAAGCCATTCCAAAGGAAATAGAATGATTTGTTCTAGAAAAAGTGACTGAAGATTTACAGTATATATATTTTGAATGTTCTCCCAAACCAGATCTGAAGTAAGAAAAAGCCCTTTTTACTACCGTTACTCTTTTACACTTTTCAGGTGTATTTATGTGTTTGTACACGTGTGCACATAGGCACGGGTGCCTGTAGGGGCCAGAAGCTGGGGTTCCATACAGGCAACTGTGAACCTCGTGACAGCAGTGTTAAAGATTGAACTCAGGTCCTTTACAAGAGCAGTAAGGACTGAGCCGTCTCCCCAGCTACTTATGTTTACTGTTTTCAATGTACTATATAAGTACATTCGATGGCATTGTATAAACTTGAGGAAAGTCTGAAATTGTAACACTTTAAATGCTGTATGTTATAAAGTATTTCAAAGTACCCAACCCAATTTCATCAAGTCATCTTACTATTTTGAAGCTTTTATTCCTGGGTATGTGGGTAGGTGTGTACACGCATGTACCAGTGCTTCTGGAGGCTGGACAAGGGGATCAGAGTTAGAGGAGCTGCTGGTTACGGGCCATCCGAGGTGGGTGCTAGAAACTGAACTCATGTCTCCTCTAAGAGCAGCTCATACTCTTTACTGAGACGCTGCCCCTGTTCCTGAAGATTTTTAATATCCTAAACTTGCATTAAACCAGCAAAGTAACTGTGAAAACCATTAGTGGTAAAATGCCTCCTTTTCTTTGAAGTAAGACGGAGTCAGAAACTAAAGAAGTTCACTCCCTATTTCCTACGACTGATATGCTTCTCTTAGGTAAATCTATGCCAGGCTTCCCATAAAGGTATCTATAGTGAAATAAGAGAGGCATACAGTTGCTCTGTGTCTGAACAAGACAAAGAGATACTTTGTTTCATAAAACAAATAGGTTATACTTTGTTTCATAAAACAAATAGGTTTGGGTAACTTTTCAGATCAGTGTATCTGACAGGTACTCAGTTCTTAGAATAAATTCTAAACTCATTAAATCTACAAAGAAGTCTCCCAACAGCCCACTTCTCTTACATTTTGGACCCAGAGTATTTCCCAAATTCTCATGTTAAAGGTTTGGTCTCCAGCTAGAACAACCATTGCTATTAGGAGGTGATTGAAACATAAGGAAGTACAGTCTGGAAGAATTAGTCACTGGTGGCATGTGACTAATTAGACATGGTGGGTGTGTTGGAACCCTTTCTCATTCTGCTCCCCCTTTCTCATCCCAGGAGGGATCTCTGAACTTCCCCCATGATGATCTACTTCACCATATGCCCAAAGCAACAGGGTCAAGTAACCATGGATTGAAATCTCTGAAACTGTGAGCTGAAATCAATTGCCCCTCCCTTTACATTATTGATCTCAACATGTTGCCCCAGTGATAAGCAGCAGGCACACAGTCCACATCTGTGCTGCTTCTCATGGCATAGAGCTAATATGTTTCTCTGTCACCACAAAGGAGGCACCCACTCATCTAAATCTTGCCATTGCTTTTGGAGACTTTTTCATTCAACACACATCTTCAGCCATGGGCTGAACAAACACAAGGAGCAGCACATAAGAGCTCATGAAATAGACAAGATCTGTATATAATCCACAGGCTTACCTACAGTTTCTAGTGCTTAGGCCACACTACAGCTCCTCTAATGAGATCTGTTACCTCTTCTGTCTTTTACAGTGTCTATCCAAAGAATCTTCAAATCACAGCCAAAATGAACAAGTCTGTCCTGGCACTCCCATAGAGCTCTGTTTATATTTCTTCTTGGCATTCACATCACAGTAAAATGGTATGTTTATATATGGATGGATTTTAATACATGTGCATATCTATGCAAGCATATCTTCCTCCAGATTATAAATTCTCTTAGGGAAGAATTATACCACAGCCAACAAAACACCTAACAGTACTTTGCATAATGGAAAATAATAAATATGCATATGTGTACTGAATGTAATTATCAATATGAACAATAACCAGATAACTACTTAAGGGTGGTTGAAGAACACCAGACTCACACAATGCTACCCCGGATCACACTTGTTCCCGCAGCCTCTGTACATGTCCATGCAATTTAACTGAACAGCCACCAAGTTCACTACCCAAGTTCTGTCCGAGGGATTAATTTCCGGCAGTCCATTGGAACAAGGTCTGTGAGTTGCACTGATGAAGTACCAAGAAGCTGCTAGGTTTTGTCTCTGTGGTATTTTCAGTCATGTGGATCTGTCCCTGCTTTGAGAACTTAAGACTGCTTTAGAGATGATGTCTTCCGACCACCATAAAAACATCTCCCTTTTCAGGACACGGGTTGGCTTCCTCAGAGGTGTTTTTCTACCTTCACGTTGGCCAACAGACCAATCCTGCTCAAGAGGGAGAATCTGTCAAGTACAGTCAGGGTTCGTGGACAGTGAACGGTTGTTGTGCAGTGGTTCTAATACTACTTTTGTCAATTAGACTCCCAAAATTACAAGGGAACCACACATCTGCCTGTAAGACACTGAGGGTCCCTGCTCCCAGTTGCTTTTCATCCGTAAACAAAGTTGCTGGCAGCCAATGGCTGGGAAGGAAGACAGAGGCGTGACGTTTAGATGCATGGGCAAGGGGACCGAAGGAGAAGGATTTAGAATGGCCATGCCGGAATAGGTCTAGGATGCAGGCTTGAGAGCTGCCAAAGTCAGATTACAAATCATATGAGAGCCGGGGAAGAGTGGCCCCAGCCCTCCCCCAACTCCAACATTGGGTCTAGGGTAGAAAAGATGGAATATCGATTTTAGAATTGTTATTCAGGAGTATCGGAGGGGAGGTGTTAGCAACACGGAAGTTTGGTAGTGCCCCAGCTGTTGAACTGACTAAGGCATATTAAATATAAGGCTGTGTGTGTGTGTGTGTGTGTGTGTGTGTCTTTCATTCAAGTATCCAGAGCATTTGGGTGGGCAGTGAGGAACTCATGCAGCCACCACAGCGGGGATTAGAGAAGATTAACATATCACGACTGCTACAAAGAGTGTTTTCCTCCAGCTTCTTCATTAGACTGTAATATAGACATTGCCAGTATCGATCACACAGTAACCAACCATATGGTTTATGCCTTAATTAAAATCTACAGTACTCTCTTTAGAAGGCTGCGGTTTGCACTCAACCTTCCGCAATGCCAAGACACAAATGGGAAAAAGCCAGAACCACACTCTTTGTGTTCTCTGGCTATCAATATACTGATTCCATACAAGTTTCCCCCTGTGTATTAGTGTTGTCTTTTTTTTCCTTTGATAGTTTGAAACACACACATGCACACATGCACATGCAGGTGCTTGTGTGTGTGTGTGTGTGTGTGTGTGTGTGTACTTTTTCCCTATTATCCTGTCTCATCTACCCTCTACTCTTTCTTCCACTGAAATCCTTCTTTCCAAGTTCACTTCCAACTTTCATATATGTGAGAGAGACTCACAGAATTTAAGTAGAGTTGCTTGCATGGGCATGGATGGGAGGTTATTTACTGAAGCTTGGGCAAATTAACAGTAGCTATACCATAGGACTTATCACAGTAAGTACCTATGTAGTGCCTATGAAGTTGTCCATTTCCTCAGTGAATCTATGAGGGTGTAGGCTGAAACTTCAACTTTACAGTAACTCTATCACATCATAACATAACTAGAAAGAATGTTAACAAAAACTTTTGGATGAAGGCAGAAATGAGACCACTCAACGACATAAACATCAGTTTAAAAATCCAATTTTAACATTCTCCAAAGTCTTTCCACGGGGCCTCCATAACACATAGTGATATAACAACCCTGTCTCCTGTCAAACAGAAAAATTAAAGCAACTTCAACATCACAGATACATTGAATGCTTGCTGTGTCCTAGCCATTTTTAGGTACTCCATTCCAATTAGTATTTTTATATATAAAAAAGCAAGGGTACTCAGAAAATGTTCAATGTTCAATGCTACTAGACAGCACAGCATCGTTATAAACAGATTATTAATAGCTTTTAAATTTCATTTTAATTAGGGATTTTGTGATGGTATCTTTATGTTCTTTTGCAGCTTAATAGGTCTTTGTACAGACTTTTAAAAATAACCTATGTGTGATTATTTATTTTTTTAAAGTGAATTTGAACAAATTCATGTGGTCATATTACTATCAGAATAGTCAAGATACACATCACTGCCATCTCAGACATTTGCCTTGGGCCCCTTTGTAGTCAGCCCCTTCCTTCCAACCTGGTCTAGAGCAGTCACTGAGCTGCGTTCAGTACAGTTTCGTCTGCAATCGTTTGTGTGTGGCTTACTTCATTTGATGCTGTGACTGTAGGGTTTATCTATGTTGTCGGAAGCATCAGGCAATGTGGTTCTTTATACTACTGAGTTTATTCCAAGTACATGAACATTGGTGTGGCTTCCACTTTGTAGGGATTTTAAGTAAAGCTGTTGTACATATTCACGTATGGGGTTCTAAAGGCCTCTGTCTTGATGGCTAAGTAAAAGTGCCCATGCAGGCAACTCTACTTAAATTCTGTGAGTCTCTCTCACATATATGAAAGTTGGAAGTGAACTTGGAAAGAAGGATTTCAGTGGAAGAAAGAGTAAATGGCTAAGAATGCTTGGTTATTTGAGAAATTTGTGCTCAACTTTGTACGAAAGCCCCCACGTTATCCTCCAAAATGGTTGGCATCCTAAACTAGTATCTTCTATTCTTATATTTAGCTGCCATTTTAAAATTTGTATCTATAACCCCAACTTCTCAACCACTTCCATGTCTAGTTATGTTGACCATTTTCTTCTTGTTTTCTATCACAATTTTTGATTGAATGCAAAACATTTTATGAAAATGCTAAGCAAGCCTAATATATGCTACACCTATTTCTTAAAATGCCTATTTCTTTTGCTGGCTATCATTGGGGGTAGGGGGTGTTTTATTCAGAATGTGGCCAAATGATCACATACAAAGAGTGGTGGAAAGGCAAGTGATACATCTATGTTAGTAGAACGTTTATCTAGCATACATAACATCCATGGACTAATCCACAGATCCGTGTAGATGAGGCCTGTTGGAGCTTGCCTGCAATCCCAGCACATGGGGGAATGTGGCAGGAGGAGCAGAAATTCAAGATCATCCTTGTTACATTCAGTAGTGAGTTGTTGAGTCTCTACGAGTTCGCATACTTTCTTTTGTTAATATCCAGGTTTAATCCATGGTTGTCAGACAGGATATAGGGCAAATCTGTTGAGACTTGCTTTACTTTGATTTTGTGGAAAATTCCATGAGCTGCTAAGAATAAAGAAAATTCTTTTGTATTCGGGTACAGTGGTCTGTAAATACCTCCTAGGTCCATTTGATTTATGATATTATTTAACTCCAGCATTTATCTGTTTAGTTTTTGCCTGGGTGATCTGTCTATTGGCAAGAGTTGGGTATTGAAATCACCCACATTCACTGTGCAAGGGCCAGTATGTGATTTTTAGCTGTAGTAATATTTCTTTTAAGAAATTAGATACGTTTGTGTTTGGTGTAAAAATGTTTAGAATTGTTAATATTCTCTTGTGGAGTTTTTCATTGATAAGTATAGAACATCCTTACATATCTCTTTTGATTAATTTTATATTTAAAGTCTATTTTGTCAGATCTTAAAATGGCTACACCTTATTTCTTCTTGGGTTCATTTGCTCAGAATACCCTCTCTACCTTTCCTTTTATCCTGATATGATTCCTGTCTTTGGTGGTGAGACATATTTCATGGAAACAGCAGAAAGATGGATGCTATTCTTTAATTCAGTGTGCTAGCTTAAATCCAGTTCAAGCTAGGGCCTGAAACCCTAGAAACCCAGAAGTGGTGGTAGGAGCTTTGCCTGCTTCTGACTCCAGACCCCTGTCATGTAGCCACAGCACACCTATAAAGAGAATGGTGGCCATCAGTCTTGTGGGACAGCACCTACAAGTCCTTCCTCATGTAGATGAGGCATCTCAGGCCAAGCCAATAAGGAAGCACCTGCTGTCAGACCCAACCCACACCAGAACTGTACATAAGATCCTATCCAGAAAGAATAAAGGTGTGTGAGAATTACTCTGTCATCTGAGAGCAACTGTCACAAGAGCTGTAACACTGCCTGCGAAGAGAATGCTGTCCTGAAGCTTTCACCACCAGAAATTCCCTTACACTCTGATCACTTACCAGCACCTCCCACCCCTCACCCCTGAGTGCTGGCTCGGCTCAGCTATGCTCAGCTCAGCAACTGCAGCATCTCAGAACAACCATGGATGCCCAGGGCAGCAACACCAGAGCAACAGCAGTGGCACTTCCCCTCCCTGCTCATGACATTTCCCATTCACTTGAACCCTCCTACCAGGCCGGACCAGAGGTCTCCATGGATAGCCTCTGGCACATAAACTAACAGATAGATATTGCTTGGTTGGTTTTATTTTAGAAGCTTTTCTTTCTTTATCAATTGTGATTGATAGTTTTGCTGGGTATAGCAATCTGGGCTGACAACTGTGGTCTCTCAGAGTTTGTAGAATATCCATCCAGGCCCCTCTGACTTCCAGAGTCTCTACTGAGAATAAATTTTAAATGTTATTCTAATAGTCCTGCCTTTATATGTTATTTGGTCTTTCTCCCTTACAGCTTTTAATATCTTTTCTTTTTTTCTGTATCTTTACTATTGTGATTATTACATGTCATGGCAATTTGGAATTGCTCATATTCTCTTCAGGGTTTTTGAAAATACTCAGAATTGCTATTTTGAAGTCCTTGTCCTGTGCTTTGGTTGTGTTGTATCTCTCTAGGCTTACTGGAGTTAGAGTATTGGGTTCTGATGTAGGGATATTGTCTTGGCTCTTCATGGTTGTATTTTTTGCCTTGGGGTCTAGGTATCTGGAGTTAACACGATGGACATGTTTCTAGCTGTTGACAACTACTCTTGTCTTTCTTAGGTGAGTATCCAGTTCTTTGGTTGCTGATCGTAGCCAAGTGTGACAGCTATCGAGAGTGCTTCTGCAGGTCAATATGGGACAGAGAACACTAGAGAAAGCTAGGAGAAATAAGACTATTGGAAAGAATTAGGGAAATCTGGTTCATATTAAAAAGAGAGGACCCCAGGGAATGGGATATTGGGAGGTGGGGCTCCTGAAAATAAGCTGCAAATCATGTCTGGAGAAATGGAGATAAAAGGGTTAGTGGGACCCTGCATCTTTACCAAGAGGTAGAGCCTCCAACAAATGGAGGTAGGGTGGGAGGAGGGACAACTTTAAGTAGGTTTCTACAGTACCAAGATCCTAATGAAGGACAGAAAGGATAGTGAAAATCATCTACTAGAGTTTGAGACCAATGTGGTTACTAAGAGTCCCCAACAGAGGGTCCTCAGTCAAAGCGTTGATGGTAGCCTAAATTTATTTTCACATGATTTCACAGATAAAAGTCAGTCCAAGTCTCATCAGAGCTATTTAATATAACAACTAGGAGTTTGGTTCAGCTTACATCTCCCTTACACAGAGTCAAGGAGGGAGCCCCGTTTCCCAAGTTCCTAAGAGATGCTAATGGAATTTCAAATGCTTACTCTCATGAGTATTCAAATGCATGACTGTATAAATTAGATGCTTATTGGAACATTTTTCAGTATATTTCAAAGCAGATAAATAAAGTATATGCCAAAATGCATTCTTTCAAAGTAATTATTGCTTAGAGACCTTACTTATGTCAACAGTAAAGTTTACTCACAGGATCAAGACAGAAGGATAATTCCCTTGTAGATGTCTACTCCTCATAAACCCATACTAGATCATTTGCAGCTGGCTTTTATTTTACTGTTTACTTAATTGCTGGGATTTAGATCTTATAAGGAAACTACCCACCAGCTAATTTTTCTACCATAATGACTATCAAGGGTTTTCAAATTTTACCCCAGTTACCAAACAGCCATTCTGGATACTCAAAACTGTAGCATGTGTTATAACCGCAGCCCAATTAATGTCTAGGATTGACCTACAAAAATCATCCTTTGATTAAATGGCTGCTGCCTCCATATTATTTTATACATTATCAAAAGGATGGAAAGACTTCGATCCTAGGGGTGAATGATCAACTAATACATAAAAGCCTGGCTTTAGCAGTCTCTGGCATGGTTAGACCTTTGCTAAGGAAGATAATGTTTTGCCCTTCATGTGACACAGTCACAACCATATATAGGTAGTGAAGACAATCTCTTCATGCTCTGAGAGAACATGGAACAAGACTACGAAAACCCAAGTTTAATAGGAAATCTCATTACCAAGTTGCTATGGTTTGACTTACTCATCACTGTTTTTCCTGTTGTCTATCCTATTTAAAACACACTTTGAGTCAATAAAAGAATTATATGCTATGTCAAATATAAAATATGGACTCATTCTATTGTATCCTAGAATTTTCCGTAGTATACTACAAAACTCTCATAAAACATTAAAAACTATATCCACTTCCTTCCCCACCCCTCAATAGGCAGAAAGCACTGTCAAATCCCACAATGCAATGTTTTCAGGCGGAGTTGTAGCCATGGGCTCTGACGTCAGTACATGGCTTTCAGGTGAACTTTGGTAATTGTATGCCCTTTGCACATTTCACTCGAACTCTTTAAGCTTCATTTTGTTCATCCATACAATAAAAACAACCAAAATAAGCTTCTGCCTCAGAGGCTTGTCATGATATTTGAGTCAAATAACGTCCTACAGTTCTTCCCTAAAGAACACCAGCTACAATCACAGTACAGTTATGCCCTGGCATAAACCAGTCCACTGCCTCAGTTGTACAAGGCTGACTTATAGAGCAGATCAAGGTGGGTCCTGAAAATAGCATTTTGGCCTTCTAAATTCATGAGGTAAGAGAGGAAAGGGCTACAGACCTTCCCTCTAGATACAAGGAGGAAAAGCAAATATATTCATAACCAATTAACATGGTCAGATGAAGACCACTATTAATATCAAAGCCCAATGCAAACAGCTTCAGAGAACACCTTCAGGTCACTGGAGAGCTCTTGCTTTTCAGTATGCCTGCCTACAAATACCACCATCATCCTCTCCCTTCCTTCTAAAATCTCTTTTAGTATTAACACATGGCTCCCAAACCAGCTTTCTTGGGGGGTGACTAAGAACATTATGACTGTTGCTGCTTGATTTTTGGATGGAGGGTTCCTATATCCCAAACCAGCCCGGAAGCTGTTACCTAACTAAGGATAATGGTGAACTCCTGATTCTCCTGTCTCTACCTCCCAAGTATTGAACAATAGGCGCCCACGACCACAAGATGTTAGGTATCAAACCAACCGACTGAGCTACGTCTCCAAGCCTGGTTAGACAACCCTTCTTGTCAGAAAGCCAGCCTAGCATGACTCAGCAGTTCAGGGTTGTCCTAGCCACCACGCTTTAATAAGTCATCAGAAGATACAAGATTCAATTCAACGCATTTCCAGGGTAAGCGTATCCATTCGAGGATCCCATTAACAGAGATCTAGCTCTGGCCCAAATTGCTATGCCAAAAGCAGCAGTAAAAACTCTTGATTTAAAATGACAGGGCAATAAAACCGAGCGTGAACATGGGCCGGTCTAACTGCAACTCCCCACCACCTCTCTGTAATGAAGTGGGTCTCCAAGAGTAAATTACTTTGCATACCCTCTGGCTCCGTTCGAACGTATAATGGATTCCAGAAGCATCTCCTGACCTGTTTCCTTGGTGCCCAAACCTAAGCAAGCAGCGATGCAGTGCGGTCTGTCATCCCAGGTGGCGACTAATCCCATTCTCTCTTCAGATGCCTACAGATGACAGGGTCTTGGATGTAATTAAGGACTTATCAAATTATCAGTTTCCCCATTAGCTGGAACTACTTCACACCTTAACCTAATCCTGTAGGAAGCACGTCCCAGGCACTGCTCTGGGGGGTTTTATGTCAAATATTTTCTTTTCACGGAGCTCATGTATAGCTTTATTACTTTCTGGCCATGAAAATATTGCTACCACTTAAAGCAGTACTATTTTTGTCAATCAAGCGCTTCCCAGAGGAGTGCTTCATAACGCAGCAGGGCTGCATTTCGCCGTGTTGATACATGGGTCCTTTAAAGTGGCTATATCTTTATCACATGATTGATGGCTAGTGTGGGGAGTGTTGGGCGTATCCGTTTTTGCAAACTCAGCTGACTTCAGCACCTGATTTACACATCTTCTCCACAAACATACTATTTCTAGGCTCCATTTTTTTAGTCCATGCTTCACTGACTTTTTTTTTTCTTTTCTATAAAACATATCTATCCATTTGACCTTTCAGTGAAAGTTTAAATAGAAATGGAGGTGTGTTAAATTGGTATTCCTTGGAGAGTTTTCCAGTTCTACCTTTGTTACACATTGAGCTCTGACTGCTATGCAAAGCCAAATATTTAAATGAAAATGAATGCCCCTTCCATTTTCCTTATAAGGGTTTTCAATTTAACATAGCATCTGGCAAGAAGCCCCAGCCTGTATCTTCCACTAAAAGGCATGGGAGTTAGCTGGGAACAGAAAAGGGCAGAGCACAGGAGACAAAGAGTAGCATTACTGACAAAAGAAAGATACCATAGGGAAAAAATGTGATAAAGACTGGATAACAAGATTCTTATTAATTCTTTATCTCACCCTGGTTGCTTTTAAAGACCCTTCATCATTACTCATAAAGATATGTAAGAGTGCTTTTGTGTGGGGAAGTTTGTCAGCTGAATACTTCCTCAACATGGAGCTCCATTAAAAAGAAAGCTTTTTAATTTATTTTCTACATTTATTAGTGTGTATGTGTGTGTGTGTGTGTGTGTGTGTGTGTGTGTGTATGCTTGATAAACTGAGGCCAATGCAATAACACCAGAAAAAGAAGTGAGAAATATAATGTCAATAAGTAGGTGAGAAAATGATGTGCCTAGCATAATTATAAATCACACTAGCATATTACATTATATCATGCACCAAAATAAAATTCAGACAAATTAGACGGTTTCAAGGAAATCAAAAACGGAATCTATATGCGTGTTCACTGACAATGGACTTGAGCGCAAGTTTTGTAAGGATGAAAACAATCACAAAAATCAAGGTTGGTTCTCTTTACCCATGCAGAGGAAAGTATGTAAGGCGAATGAAAATCGAGTAAGGCAATAGTTTCAAAAGTTACAATAGGTTCAAAACTTCTTGTTTGGTTGCCTTGATTTTTGGTTTGGGTTGGGTTGGGTTTTGGGAAATATTTCTTTGAGTTCTTTGTTTTCTTTTGTTTTGTTTGAGACAGAGTCTATGTACCCATAATGGCCTAAAACCTTCTATGTGGATAGACTGAATTTGAACTCTTGATCCTTCCTGCTTTCAATTCCCCAACTGGACCACAGGCAGGCACTTTGAGTTGAGACTGGTCTTCCTGTGATTCTGAGGCCAGCTTGGAATGACCTATGCAGCTCACACTGAACTTGAGCCTGTACTTGCCCTATGGAAGACTCCTGAATGCTGATCATCGTAGTCAACGAGTTGTTCTTGTTAGAATTTTAAAAAATTAATTTAATTTTAACTATGAAGGAATGATGTCTTATCAACAAAATGGCAAAGAGGTAAATAACTGAAAATATGACCCTCAGATTAAGAACAATTTACAACCATTAAATTATGTATAACAATAAAATGCTAGCCAGTTGTTTTGAATGACCACTATGCTAGGTTATCTTATAAGGCCCTTCTCACCTAATATATTTCATTCACTCATTACAGAAGCTTAATAAGTGAGTGAGATGATAGCCATTTTATGACTAGGGTTCAGTAGAATGAAACAACACCTCTGAATAAATAATAAATAAAATATTTGATTATATGCTTCCTGTATTCTTCCAGTTTAGAAAAATAGCTTAAAATTACTAATAAAGTATAACGCATAAGAAATTTAAATCTATGATATAGAAAAATCTATAAAATTGTAAACTGAACACATTCCACATTCTTACATTTGGAAAAAATGTTTGCAACTTCTATTAAAGCATTAATAACATCCTTAATATATAGAAAGCACCAGAAAAATAATCAGAAGAGGAAAAAAAAGAGGAAAAGGGTGCTTTAAATATGAAATACATAATTGCAATTTGAGAAAATCCACAAATATAAAGGGACATAATCTGTAATTGAAGAAACGCAACTTAGAGAGTAGAAAAATGACATTACCAAGTAACAAAGATTATAAAAATCAGTAGCAATACCCACAGGTGTCAGAACAATAAGAGAGACAATGCCAAAGTCAAGTATGACCAACTTGAGGCATAACATATCTTGGTATTAAAATCACTTTTGAAGTAGGGCATAACTGGGAACATGTTGGTTAAAAGGTATGAAGTTTCAATTAGGATAAATGTGGAGATCTACTATGCAGTACAGTAATTAGAGTTAATATTAATGTTTCGTAGTGTCATAATTGCTAGGAGATTAGATCTTCAATGTATTTTGTCACAAAGACATGATAAATAAGGAGGGTGATGAGAAAACTTACTTGACTAATAGAATCATTTCACAATGAGCTCATATATAAAAAATACCACACGGCACACTGTAAATACATCCAATTTCATCAACAGTATCTTCACAATGCTAAATAAAACTAGTTTTCACATGATACCTGCTGACCAGTTCTTTCTATTTTATACAAACCCGACATTCTTACACATTGTATTGGCTGGTCTTGTGGGTCAACTTGACACAAGTTAGAATCATCAGAGAGGAAGGAGCCTCACTTGAGAAAATGCCTGTGACATTCAGCTGTAAGGCATTTTTCTCAATTAGTGATCAGTTGGGGGGAGGGGCAGCTCACTGTGGGTGGTGCCAATCCTGGGCCAGTGATCCTGGGTTCTGTTAGAAAGCAGGCTGACCCAGGGGAGCGAGCCAGTAAGCAGCACCCTCCATGGCCTCCGCATCAACTCCTGCCTCCAAGTTCTAGCCCTGTTTGAGTTCCTGTCCTGACTTCCTTCTGGGATGATCATCACTGTGGAAGTGTGAGCTGAATAAACCTTTTCTTTCCCAACTTGCTTTTTGGTCCTGATGTTTCATCATAGCAAAAGAAACCCTAAGATAAACATACATGGTTCTAAACATGAAATTTTAAATTTTCGTGCAGTATCATGCTAGAAATGTTAATACAGGCTATTTACAGTTTCTCTTGATCCATCCACCTCATTGTTCTCCAAATTTCCTCAGTGCCGTGTCTCTACTCTTCAACATTTAAAAATAATTTCCTATAAGCATTGTGATTTACACTGCCAATAAGAACACCTTAAATCTGCGGGGCTCATCAATATTTACAGAGTAGCCTCACATATATTATATCGTTGAGTCAATGCTGCAAGTCTATGAGATGGATATGGGCATCATTTTCAGCAGAAATACTTTTTTTTTAAACCATCAGGATTTTATACTTCACACTAACATGGAGACATGTATCCCAATTGCTGCCTGTAGGTGTCAAAATGACTTCCTAATGGGAACCAAGAGGTGGCTCCATGGATAACAGAGCTTACTACACAAGAATGAGGGCCTGATCTCCAGCAATCATGAGGAAAGCCAAGCATGCCCCCCACACACACATATATACCCCCACCCTGGGGAGGACAGAAAAAGAAAGATCACTGGAGAGCGTTTGCCTCCAATCTAGCTGTGGGGTCAGTAGAAAGCTCTGTCTCAAAGGGAGTAGAGAGAGGTAAAGCAAGACACCCGTATTACCTCCTCTGGTTTTCATAGACACACACATCTATGTTTACATCACAGAGCTATACCACGCCCACAAACATATACCCCTACATGAAAAAACACATGCCCTATCCATAATCCTCATCAGTATCATTGATAAGATATTTCTTCTGGGCAAGACTGAGGGAACACACGTGGAGCTTCAGGGGTCTGCAAAACTCATCAAGTTCATAGCTCCTAGCCCATGCCTTTCTGGTTTACATGGATTAAGATAGTGCACACACCCCATTACACAGTTGACTCCACACCCACAGAATGGCTCCAAGAGTCCTTCAAGGAGAGTAAACTTGGGGTGTCACACCTGCGTCGTAGTACCAAATATTCCCAAGAAAACCGATCAACCCAAAACAAGAGCAGTAGTATCAGGATATATAAAAGCAAAACAATAACACGTGAGTTACTTCAACTCTATTAGTCCTATGTGGCCACTTGGAGTTTATGTATTAAAATTTTTAATGAGTAAACCAGAATATAGTATGCAAGCAGAAATAGCTGAGTGAAAATTCTATTCAATTAGATGGCACACTTCCCTGAAGTTTGAACACTTTATCTCATTTAATTATTAATTGTTTTAACAGCAAGGAATAGATAACATAATAGTGAATTATTGCATGACTCACTTAAAATAATTTGTCAAATAAAGATGAAATATTGAATAATGATTTACTTGTGTCAAGTATGGTAGGTGCATCTTTAGTCTGTGTTCTTAGAGGAAAAAAAAATCTTAGAACTTGTCCTCTCTGTTCATTATGGGTTCCGTTAGTAGTGAATACCTACGAATTGTTTTTCTTGTCTTTCTGACCTGTTCAGATGAAGTAGATTTCATTTTGTTTATGTTTGTAACATTATATAAATTTAACAGTAAGATTTTTAGAGCTCCTCAGACCATTTATTTCAATTAGAAGTGGTAATAAGATCTCTTTAAACCATTAGATGTCACTTAGTCTTTATGGAAGACAAATCGTATGCTTAATGCCTCTTGGCATGTTCCACACTCACTGGTCTTTAATAGTTTTTATATTGACTGAAAACAAATATCGTCTTATTTCCTCTCCTATTTCTTCCCAAGCCCGAATCAGTGGTCAATTTAAATAGCAACATTTCATAAAATGTAGGAAAGAACTGATAAAATCCATTCACCCCAATACCAGGAGTGGTAATAAGAAGTCTGCTTCAGCCAGGGGATACATGTCACCTTGACCATTATCCTGACTATGAGCTCACGAAGCTACAAGCAGTCCCTAATGCACCACCCTTCACCTCAGTAAATGCTCTTCCAAGTATCCCTGGCTACCACTTGCTATCTTAAGAGCCAGCCTCAGTCTTCATCTTGTGACAGAACTTAAGGGAAAAAAAGTCACTTCCTGGCACGCCTTTCCATGTAAGAGCAGACACCAGTCTGGTCTTGTGACAGGGCACCCTTTATCTCTAACATCATTTCCCACCCCACCCCCCCACCTCAAGTGGAGGAAAAACAAGTTGAAATGCTGTTATGACTTGACTTGGAAGCATCAGGAAGGAATTTGCAAGAACATAAAAATAAGCAAATGCCAAGCCCTAAGGAAACCATAGCACCGTCTGAATCCTGAGTAATCTATCAAGTGCAGCACAGAAAATGGATTTCTCTGCATTCCGCCTCAGTCCACCCCAGTGCACCACTGACACCTTTACCATAATTACCTTTTGGCAGCAATTGGTACTGGTGGTTTTCTTATTTGAAAATACCATAGAACCATTTGTTGTAGGTTACGAATCCTTCCGGGAAAGTTTCCATATTGGCAAACATGAATTCACACTAAGGGCTTGGTTGGTTTTTTGGTGTTGTTGTTTTTTTGTTTTTGTCATAAAAATACAAAAAGGTTTATAAATGCCATACATTCTAAAAGCCCCTCTATACATTACAGCAAAATTACGTTGTTTCGCTGACAGGTTCTGTCTCCATCTCACAGTTGGTTAAACGCCACCCTCTTTTTTTTTTTTTTTTTTTTTTGGTTCTTTTTTTCGGAGCTGGGGACCGAACCCAGGGCCTTGCGCTTCCTAGGCAAGCGCTCTGCCACTGAGCCAAATCCCCAACCCCAAACGCCACCCTCTTAATTGCCTTGTTTGGTTCCAATGACAGTAGATGTTTACCCCCAAGTCAGTCCTACCTGAGAAGAGTCGGAGCTCACTGCCGTAAAAGACCCTCCAAAAGCATGTCCGTGCCTGTGGAGTTCAAGAAATGCTCCGGATATCCGGCAATACTATAATCTTCTAAGTGGGCACTTTGAAGACCTAATTTTGAATAGTTTAGTTTTTAAGAAATGACTTCCACTACAATCTGACCGGTGGAACTGAATAGAAATGGTAGAGGATGAAACTTCTACCTTGGGTTTACTACCAAGTACACGGGCATTACCAAATCCCTACTTCTGGTGTCAGGAGGCCATGCCATGCACAGAGCCTCTGAGTTCAGTGGCATAGAAGTTGAGGTACCTGAGAGAACCCTGAAAGAAGAGCAGCTGGGGATGACTAAGCCAAGCACTCACCATAAGCCACGCTGTTCATCTGCCAAATGCTCTTCCTGGAGTCTGTTAATACGGCCCACCAGAAGCATTTTGATATCAGCTAGCAATGACATCAGTGCACCTTCACCGCCTGACCTCTAGGCAGGCAGTCTCCTCTAGCCAGATGCGGAAGTTCATGCCTGTAATCCCAGCACCCAAGACATGGAGGAAGGCAGATTCTCTGAGTTCTATGCTGGCTTGAGCTACAGAATATCACTTTTGGAGAAAAAAAAAAAAACTAAAAATTAAAAATAGATCAAATTTTATGATTTAATTTTCCTGTTTGCACAATGCCAATGTATGCACTTGGCATGTTCGTTTAACAAGTTTTAAAGAACTTAAACCATTCTTCAAAAGGAAAAGTGTATCATGATTAAGGCGTGGAGCATTGAGTTCCTGAAGTGAGGCACCAGCCCTAAGATCACTTGTTTTAAGCTTTACCAGACAACAAAAAGGAGGCCACAGCTACGCTGAGTCACCTGGACTTCCCAATTACCACAGCCTTGAGTGTGAAACCTGACGGGTGGTTTGCTACCAAAGTCTCAGACAAGCAGTAAGCTTAGCTGGGGACTATAGACCTACACCTTGATCAGAACAGGGGTCCTAAGGCCAGAGTCCCACAGCCAGACTCAGCACCCTACTTCATTTAACTTGGTAATCAGAATAGTCATGGGAAAAGAGGACAACCAGCTGCTGCTGAAGGGGAATCGGGAGCACCGAGCCATGATGGGCCTGAGGTTTAGATGCCTTTGAGTCATTTGTGAATTGGACATTTAAAGGAACCACTTTTCAAACATAAGGTTTTTATTAAGTAAAGCGACACATGCATTTATCATCCATGGAATTCCCTTTCCTGTTCAAGGATTCTATGCAGAAGCTAATGTTTGTCTGTTTGTTTATTATTTTATTATTATTATTCCTCTTATTAAAAATCTGCCTCTATCTCTCAAACACACACACACCATACACACACACCCCCCCCACACACACACCATACACACACACACCACACACACACACACACACCATACACACACACACCATATACACACACCACACACACACACACACCATACACACACACACCACACACACACACACACACCATACACACACACACACCATACACACACACACCACACACACACACACACACACCATACACACACACCACACACACACACACCACACACACACACACCATACACACACACCACACACACCACACACACACACACACCATACACACACACCACACACACACACCATACACACACACACACACACACACACACACACACACACACCCACCTCCATCTATATATCACATTTTATTCAACAGAGATCTTGGTCACGTATCTCCTCCATATTACCTCACCGTGTTCCTGGACCTTGATGGCTTGGGCAATGCGAGAAAGATGGAAACAGTTACTCCAAACCTCCTGGTAATACATTTGCAGATCAGAAAGGTATGAGACAAGTCTGACAAAGATGCAGAAGGCTTTCGCCTCAGGAAATCTTCAGACGTCCTACAGTTTGGGATGGTGCACGGTGAAGTACAAGGAGGCTAAATTGTAGCAGCTTCCACCCTCCCACAACCGAAAAAGAGGCGCAGTATGCAAAGCCCCAAGTGCTTCTCTGCACTTGAGAGGCTACATTTGGGTAGGCTACTCCAGCCTGTTAGTACGAAACCGGAGAAGCTGCTAGTTAGAAGCCCCCAAACAACAGAAGGTCTTCAGCAGGTCCAGTCTAGAGTTAAGTCACTCAGTCACTTGGGCCATATGACCCTGTAGATCTGATGATGCCTGGAGTGCTCAAGGCAGACAAAGAGAAGCCATTTGGAGCCCTTGGCAAGACCTTGTTTAGGTGAATCACACTGTAAGCCCTTAGGACTTTTCAAATGAGGTCATGCCATTCCCTCAATCTTGAACTTGTAGCCTCCAGAACTGGCAGAGAACACATTTGCATTGTCTTAAATGGCAAATACCCCGTGTGTGGTATTTGTTGGAGCAGCTCTAGACAGACATGATGTTGATCTCATAAGTTCAGGAGACTGAGATCATCAAACCCACTTAACAACCCCAAGAGGCAGCCAATCGAGTTGCCTTCTCCTGCAGTGCTGCCCAGGTAACCTAGGGCAGAAGAGAGCTGGGACTTACATTGAGCATCTAGTCTGAGCCAGAGTTCATAACCATTACACTACATTGTCCACAGTGGGATAGAAATGTACAATGCTGTTCTCCCCAGGGGAACTCTAAAAGCCGTATAACTCACAGAAAACTGGTGAAGTTTGGGAGAGGAATGTCCATGCTACTCTCAGCACATGACTTTCAGAGCAGATAATATGTAAAGGAAGACAGAAGCCTCCTTCCTGGTGGCTCAAATGCTTGGCATGTCTACTTACACTTGATAGTTCATAAGGAATTGATTTTGATCCTAGTGGAGGACCCCCCCCCCCCATTTCCAGACACTGTGAGAACCCCACTTATTTCCTCTAATCCTTGCTACACTGGATAACTCTGCGTGTTCTACAGGGCCAGCATTTTATCTCCTTCAGTATCACTTAAGCTCTTTTGTTTTTTAAATGTCATCATTAATTTACTCTCCTTTCCCCCACAATTGATTCTTTTTCTCATTGAAATAAACACGAGCGTCAAATATTCTGATGTCTAGTGTTTATAAAAATAACACTGATCTTTGATAGGGTCCAAGTACCATGTATCAGGTACTGAGCTCAGCACTGCAAATACAAGCAAAGATCATGTCTGCAGCAAACTGTCATTCTAATGCTAGGGCCCAATCTATGTCATACGTTCAATATTGATTAAATGGAAGAAGAATGGATAGGTGGATGGGTCAATGGATAGAGGAACAGACAAGCTGGTAGATTAAAGAAGGCAAAGATGGATAGGTGGAAGGGTGGATGGGTGGATGGGTAGATGGGTAAGATATAACAAATGCACATGTCAGTGGACAGCAGAGGGTCCACTTATATGCGAACTCTACAGCTCATAAACTGTCACGAGCATGAAGAAAACATCCACTCTTGTTTCCTCCCCATCTCTCCTTTCTACAGTGTTCCAACTGGACTGAAAGAAAAAGAAAAAGCCTAGAAGGATCTAGACCGAGGATATTTGGGGATATTAGTTGAACTGGAAAAGCTAAAGTTTGTCAGCTTCCAGTCTGTCCTGGTAAAGTCACACACGCAGAAGGAATTCTTGGGAGGAACAATATTTATTGTCATGTCAGCTTCTGCCAAGACCCCAGGCAAAATTCCAAAGGACACAGCATGTCTCTGCCAAGATCTCTTCCTTTCTAGTACTCTGTGCCCTACGCACAAGTCTTAGTGGCAACTTTTTCTTTCCAAATTCCTTCCTCTTAGGCTACCTCCTCTGAGGACACCTTGAAGCCTTCTTACCATTACCTTGTTAATTTAATCTATACTAATGTGTGAATGACGATTACCATCTCTACAACATTATTAAACAAGGCTACACTAATTTAAATACTTGCTTCCGCTGGTGGAGGCACAAGAAGACATTTCCTAAGGAAGAGCTGTAGAAGTCTATCCAGAAGACGGCTCAGCGGGTATGGAAGCTCACTGAGCAAGCCTGGTGACATAAGTTCAAACCCAAGTAAAAGCTGAGGAGGTAAATCCACTCCACAAAGCTGTCTTCTGATCTTTACACATGTAATGTGACATATGCAACACTCTCTCATGCACACATATCACATACAGAATGACAATAATGAATTAAAAGTTTTTAAAGAACTCTACAAATCTACCCCATGAGTATCCTACCTGGTTACAATCTCCAGTTTCTCTGCCTTGAAACACCATGGTTTCTAGTGCTTTCCAGAATTCTGCTTCCTCCTTTGTCTCTGCTAACGTGCCCCATATTCCTAGTTCATGTAAAAAAGTTTGATGCCCTGTTCATGGCATCCTGTGCGTCCCACCAAAACAGTGCAACAATTATTATTGTAGATTGTATCATATGTCTTCCCCGCTAGTCCCTACAATCTTGGAAGACAGGATGCCTGCATCCTGCCAATCGCAGTAAGCTAGAACCTAAGGAAGGTATGGGGTAGAGAAGCTTGGTCACAAAAAAAGTCACATGTATAAAAGTGTACATGAAAAGTATATACATTTATACTTGTATATTTGTGCATATAAGCATGACCCGTAATAGAGTTAGAGATCACAGTAATGAGAAACTCTAAAAAGAGGCACCAAGGGACTCATCCATGTCTTCTGACTTAAAGCCCGATATCCCCAAACTCTTGGTTTTCCAATGTGAAGGAAAAACAAGAAAACCTTTCTTTTCCTTAGAGTTTAGCTCATTGACCAGGAAACCTGGGGGTGTTTTACTGATGCAAGTCCTACAGTCCTTTCCAGTCATTCTTGAAAAAATTCTTCAATTCACAATTCACTTCAGAAGGCTCACCAACCCCACCATGACACCTTTGGCATGATCACCTCTAAACCACACAGTATTTTCATTGCAGTACAATGTCCTAAGGATTGGCCATGCTTGTGACTGCCAGGGAGAGTGAGTCTACCCTACCAACCTGAATTCTCATTCCATGTAATGAGCGGTATACATTCTGATAATGACCATGACAGAGCCAAGGTACAGAAGAAAATTTACATTGTAAAGAAAAGGTCCCAGCTCTGTTCATGGGAGAAATAATTGCATCAGAAAACAAAATCCCACGCAACAGGAAATCTAGAACTTGAGAAGCCATCATATATAAACAGCAAATTCCAAAGAAACAACGTGACTTGCTACTTCATAGTTGGGTGTTCAGTTTTATATGCATTAATTATGATTTAATTCCTACGTCAATATGTGTTCTTTCATACAATGAAGCTCTCCATATCTATATATTGGTTCCTCAGAAGGAGCATCTTGAAGAGGGTAATGGGACTATTACTGCCCCCAGTTGATTTTTTCCATCAGTTAAAGAAAGAAAATTAAATCCACATAGAAAGCAAAATCAACTGGGCAGTGGTGGTAGTGGCATATGCAGTTAATCCCAGCACTAGAGAGGTAGATACAGGCAGATCTCTGTGAGTTCAAGGCCAACCTGGTATACAGAGCTAGTTCTAGGAATAGCCAGTGCTACACAAAGGAACCTGTCTTTAAAAATCAGCAGCAACAATAACAACAAAGTAAAAGTGGACAAGTTTTATTGGTAAGCATTACCGCAATGGGATATTTAGGTAAAAGTAAACTGGAAGGCTGTGCCTGGTGGCACATGCCTATAGTTCTAATACTTTGAGAGGCAGAGTTTGAAGACAGTTTAGGCTGCACAGATTAACTAAATAAAGTTGACAGAAGTAACTCTTTACGTGGAAAATAAACAGTGTCGATGCAAGTTGAATTTTTTTTTATACAAATCTGACCTACAAAAATGTGTTGCCGTTAGGTGTGCTGGTCACACCTGTGATCCCGGCGCTCAAGAGGCAGAGACAGAAAAATCTGGAGTCCAAGTCCAGCCTCAGCTATACAATGAGTTCCTAAGCTTTAAGAGATCCTGCTGACCGGAAGACGGGGAAACACGTTGCCACGTTACTTATTGATCTAAGCAGGAATCACAGCCCAAAGCCTCTGCTCAAACACTGTGTTCGTCCCTTAGACGCTTCCCCACTTGTCAATCTGATGTTTGGGCTCATCCTGTTTTGCCTTGTAAGAATGGAACCAAAATGTATGGCTTTAATGCCATCCACTCTCATGCCGGGCGAACACGCTCACCCATCCTCTTAGTGACGCTGCACTACAGTAGTTGAAGATCAAACCAGCCCTGGCAAGTAGCTGCCTTCTTTTTGTTCGGGATTTGAACGGAGCCCTCCCTCCATTACACACCTCTTGGCGCAGGCTCACTTTACTTTCTGGTATATTAGTAACAAACATTTGGCCTCCTGCTCCTTTGGTACTGGAATAAACTTCTGTTCCGCTGACCGTGGTCCTTCCTAACCACACTGGACTTCCTTCAGGCTAGCGCAGCATGGGATTGCGCTACTCCAGTCTTGATCCCAGCACCCATTCATGGTCCTGTGGTAGCAGGCAGCTGGGACACGTGCTTGAGGCAAACCTCCTTTCTAACCTAGCCTCCTTAGAAAAACGTTCTGAGGCAGGTGATCACTGTTGCCCACCCCCACCAAACACCTCCTGCAAGATAGCAGAAGGATGGTAGTGAACCATTATTCCCTTTTACCAAATCTACTTTGTGCGCCACTCGCCCTGAATTTGCTTCCTTTAGGCACTGTGACCTTCACTTGAGGTGATAGAGCACCTCTGGGGCTAATGCCACCCACACAGCATTTAGACCAGCCGCTTCCTCCTGTGGTGTTGTGTTAACACTCCTAGCCTGCTGCATAGTTCTTCTCACAGCCTTTCAGCTAGGCTTCTCCAGGTCCCTTGTTTTCAGGCTGAGATGCTCATTTTCCTGTGAGTTCCAGGCAATGCCAGACATTACCTGTGCTGTCAGCATCTCTGCCAAATTGGCACTCTCTAGGAGGACAGCTCCAGAAACGAAGCCAGACCAATTCACTTCACTAAGCCAAAGCAACCCCCTTGAAGCTAGAAACAGTGCTCCGGTGTGTGAAGACGCACTTTCTGGTACTTGATTGCTCAAACCCCACTCCACATGTCTGCTCGCCTCACAGGGCAGCTGTGAGAACTTGAAGCCTGCTCTTGAGTGTGAGAATTCCTTTCTAGGCACTGAAATGCCATTTCCTCCTGTCCTTCCTCACACTTACCTACTTGGAGTTTTGAGAAGAATCCACCTTCCTTTCAACTGAATCTGTAAACTGAACCAGTAATACCAGTGACCCCTAATTATCAGCACCCCATTACCCTGGAATACTTAAAGCTTAAGGAACCTCTCTCCTTTGAATAGGCACATGTTTTGTGTTTATTCCCACCCCTGCCCCCAACACACACACACACACACACACACACACACACACACACACACACACACACACACACACACTCTGGTTCGTGTTAATGATACACTTCTCAATAGCTTGGAATTGAGACCAGCAGGCCCTGAATTCCCACTCCTCTTGGAAGTTTCTCAAAACTCAGGGGGGGGGGGGGGGGAGTAAAGAAAAAGAGGAAGGCTGAAAATTGAAAGACAGATGTGACCCGTCCTTTTGGCGTTCTTCCAAGCCAGACACTGCTAGAGGCACTGGATTTCCCGGTGGCCACCAAAAGCAAGCACCCATTGCCCTGGACCAGATAGTCGAGCATGTATGCCAGGGTGTCGTATACCCAGTTAAGAGTTTGCAAAATCTGAATGAGCAGTTATTATTAGTGACGCCGGGATGGAAGGGATACATAGAAACGCAGTAAACTGGAGAACCAGACAGCCCAAACACTCTGGTTTCTCAAATGTCACCTAGGCTGACTGTTGAGCCGCCACAGAAGCGCCAGGCCTGGTCCCCTCCCTCCGTGTCCCCAAGGTCGCCTTGGCCGCGCCTCCTTACCTTGCGCGAGTATGGGGGTTTGCTCAGGTGAATGCCATCGCGGACCAGCTTATCCCGGATCATGATCTTCAGTTTCAGCTTAGGGTAGCTCACCAGCTCCCTGCTGCGGGGAGCGCTTGGCTGGCCACGGGGGTCCCCGCGAGTGCCCTGGGCTGAGCCGCCACATGGCTCCCCCCGGCGGCTTGGGGGCACCGCGTCCACCAGCGGTGCGGGTGGCACGGGCTGCGGTTCGAGTGTGAAGTAGAGGCCGGCAGCGGCAGCGTCCTGTTCCCGCAGCCGGTGCACAGCCTCCAGGATGCGGCGGCGGTGCGCGGGAGCCAGCACCCCGATGGCGTCCAGGTCCGGGTCTCCGATCTGCTTGCACACTTCCAGGTCATCGTAGCCATTATCCACGAAGGACTCCGCGTACTGAGGGAGCTGTAACGCTTTCAGCCACTCGTAAACTATGTTGGTGCACATGGCTGAGACTCGGAACTCGCCGGCTAGTACCCAAGTGACACGGACCGCACCAGTTCTTGCAACTTTTAATCCTCTCGTGGAAGGGGGTGGAGAGAAGAAACGGCAGGAAAAGTTTCTCCGTTAGTGGTTAGGCTCCGGCCGCAGAGTCAAAGCCATGGGAAGCAGCCGCGGAGGGAGCGAGCGTGAACGAGGAGCGTCTAGCAGCGAAGTGGATTCCCCGAGCAGGCGCGGCGCTCGCGGGCACTGGCGGCTGGGCGAACGGCTCGGCTCCGCGCCGCCCCTGGATGCGCGGCCACCGCGGGGAGGGGCGCGCAGGCGGGGCCGGGCACACCCCTCGCACCCACCCGCGCGGGTCACCGTCGCGCCGCGCCGCCCAGACGGTTCCCCAGCTGGGGCAGTTCTGAGGCTGCACGCAGCATGTCGCTTTCTGGCCGTCTCCGTGGAGGTCTACACCCGGGTCCCCACGCCGTGGAGGCGGCTTCAGCCAGCAGACCCGTGGATGATGGCGAGCGCCTGGTCTTTGCGCTTGTCAGTCACTGTCGTTCCCGGGGTCACGGTGACCCGGTGGCTATTAAGCTTCCGGACTCCGGTGGCTGCCCTGGATATCTTTTGACATTTCTTTTGAATCCGATTTCTCCAAATCCCTAGATTTCTCTTCGCTCAGTTCCCAAGCCAATGGTGACTCTCTCCTGAGTGCAAGGGTAGGACCCCGTCACCCCACTGGGCTGAGCGAAGCTGTTGAGTCCAGTGTCCCTTCTCCTTTCCTGATGCACGTAGAATGTCCCTTCAAAGGAGCTGGCTGCTAGGCTCCAACAGCTCGGCGTGTCTGCCTCTGTGGTCCTGCGCTCTGTGCCCCGAGCAGCTACGTTTTGGCAGCAGGGTGGGCGCCACGTGGGGACCGTCCAGCCTGATGAGCGCCCCCTCCCCCTCGCTACAGCTACTCACGCCGGGTGGGCGTCGGGAGGGGCACGGCTGCTCCCACTGCCTTCCTTCCAAGGCAGTCTGATCTGCGAAAGTTTGGGTGGGTTATTACTTTCTCCTTCGTCAGAGCATCCCTACCTGATCCACATCCCTTCCCACGCCCACCCACCTTTCTTCCCGCCACACAAGCACACCGCCTTGTGTCAGACCCCTTCAGTCTCCCCTGCCTTTTGCTTTCTCTCCACCTCTCATCATAGCCCTTCTGCCCCGGGTGGCTCCATGCCCAGGGACAAGAGAGGTTTTCTTCCTGAGACAGGGATCACAGCAGACTCTCCCCTCTCTGCCCCAGGATCGCGTGTTAACACCCCATGCAGCTCGTGTTAAAGAGAACGCTAGGGCATCTAGTACTTTTCTCCTGGATGGGAGTGACAAAATCAACTAAGATTCCGCCCTGGTGCCCATGGCCCAGCTTTGGGGATTTGGGGGATGGGATGGTGGGGGACGGGGAGGGATGACAACCGGAGCTCCTGGGCCGCATTTCCCTGCATCTGATCTTTTGGGGGAGAAGATAGAACCCTAAGAAACCTTGCAGGCAGCAACAATTTTCTCCCCTTTCACAAAAGTAACAGTCAGCTTCACTTTTGAGCTAGACTTGGCCCATGCCTTTCCTCAAAGAGTCCTCCTGGGGCCATACCTCTCGCTAGTCATGACACTGATGATGGTACTACCCATCAGTGGTTTTAGAGTCGTCCCCCCCCCTTGTCTCCAGGATCTTTAGTTGTAGGTCAGGGACTCTCTCTCAAAATACCTGATATGGGTGCACCAAAAATGCTTCCTGTATTTCTATAGTTGTTGGGGTCCGGGTGCTGAGTCCCAGGCTCCTGGTTCCAAAAGTCTCACATTGAAAAATAGCTACCAGGAAGAACGCAAATAGCTATCTCTTCTATTTGGGAAGAGGACAAACACAACGTCGTGGAGCTGTATATGTCCACATTCCTAGATCGCCGGAGTCTATTTCCCGAGCCTAGATTATGGTTCTGGTCCTGGAGCGATGCTCTGGTTCCCCAGACCTTCCCTACCTAGGACAGATGGTAACTAATCCTCCGTCCCTGGCCAAAGCAAGCTCACAGTGCCCTCTTGTGTCCAAGTGCTGGAATTTTAAGGCGTTGCCCGAGTTCCAAACTTGTTTTGTTCAGCTGAAGGAAGAGGGTTTTGTGGTTCCTATTCTCCTTCTTAAAGTACAGACAATGTCCTCGTGTGTAGCTTTATATCTCAATGATTTGACATGAAAACCTTTGGTGTTTTGGGTTTCGGTTTTCCAGTAGTTTCAAAAAAAATACGCTTCAAGGGAACAGAAGTTCTCTGAAAATACTTCTTCAGAACTTAATATTGTATGCCAGGCATCTCCGTTTATGTCTAATATATATGTGGCTATTGATAGTATTATCCTCTATCTTACAGAAAAAAGAAGATACATCTGTGGAACATTCCCTCCTCATTAGTTCGCTGTAGAGTAAGGGGCAGATAACTATGAAGAAAGAAACCCAGGGCCAGGCTTCCAGCCACTGGACGTCCTAGTTTCCCAGCAGTTGCTAGAGGGACCAGCAGGAAACCTTGGGCCGCTTATAAAAGCCGAGTCTCTTATTTATTTCAGCTGTTTGTTTGATTTCTAGAAAAGGAGGCTTAGAGCTCTTGAGTTTATTGCCCTGGCTATTCTTGCCCAACTTGTTTGAAAAGTCCAATCACGCTACTTAATAGTCCTTTGCTTTCTCAAACACAGCCTCTTCCCCTCCAGGAGCTTCGGGACATTCATTTTGTCTCGTTAATCTTCAGCAAGCCAGTAAGTATTTTTATTTCCATTTTACAATTAGGGAAACTGTATTGGAGGAAGATGAATGGCTTGCCCAAGGTCAAATGGTAAATCAGGATAGAGACAAGAACAAGCCTGTCTTGTTGATGCCCCTCCTCTGCCGTAGGCAACAGGGATTCTCCCTTATTTATGATCGGGGCACTATCCAATTAGGAACCAAAGCATCCTGTGCTCCCGGGAGGGGACAGCTTTTATGAATTAATCATTTGTTAATCAGTCATAAATAAAATCTCCTTGTTTTTGACCTCTCCTTTTCCTCTCTTGCATACGTTTCCCATGTTTGATCAAGTCTCTGTGTGAAAACTGCTGCTCCCAGTAGACTTCATATATTTCTGAAGT
This sequence comes from Rattus norvegicus, assembly GCF_021556685.1. Lineage (NCBI taxonomy): Eukaryota > Metazoa > Chordata > Mammalia > Rodentia > Muridae > Rattus > Rattus norvegicus. Next base: position 5,229,131 of record NC_141534.1, read on the forward strand.
CACAAATACAGAACTTCTATGGTCTCTGTCTCTACTTCCTAGCTGGCACCCAGCTATAGTCCAGAATGAAAAGGCAAAAGTAATGGTTGGGGAGGGGTGGCTAGTTCATGGTCCGGTGGGCAGAGTAATTTGCTGTGTGGAGTTCAGATTCTGAGTCCAGATATCCCTAGTCTAACTAAAAGGAGTTAGACTGGGTGCAGGGACTGTAATGCTTGTGCTGGGGGAATGGGGAGTATCATCGACAGATGGATTCTAGGAATACTTGAGAGCCAAGTAGCAAAGTCCAGGTTCATTGAGAGACCCTTTCTCATATAATAAAGTTAGAAGTGATCTGTAGATGCTAACTTAACGGTCTCCACATATGACATGTATACAAAGCCAATCACCCTGTACACACACACACACACACACACACACACACACACACACACACACACACACCATGAGTCATTTTAAGATTTGGAAGCCTTCAGGAGCGAAAAAGGCCATTCCATAGCAACCGCAGCATCCAGATTTGCATAGAGAAAATAGAAATCCAGGAAACTCAAGTTTACATATGTGTCTTTCTTACGTTCATATATGTGACAGAGCCCAGACCTCTTCCTCTGGGGCTTGAACTGCATTATCTTTTTTGACGTGGCTATTGTCAAAATTGTATTTATCCATCACTGTTTATTGAGGAGACAGTCAGTACCAAAGCAACAAGCCAAGCGTATGGGGATCTCTTCATTGGTGGAAGCTGGAGAGACCTCACCATACAGAAATTTACCTGGGAGGTTTTTACATTTGTTTGTTTTGCTAAGTTTTGTTTCCTGTTGTTTTGTATGTGTGTTTTTCCATCCAGGTACTAACCGAGTCTGACCCAGATCAGCTTCCAAGAGCAAACACACCCAGAGAGTGTGAAATTGGACCTTGACATTCAGATCGCCTCTCACACACTTTGGTTTTTCAAGTGACTGTCATACTCCCAGTCTTAGCCTTAAAGCCCCAAGATCATTTACCCCCACGAACCTTGACAAATATGTTTACCTTTTGCAAGCTATTTTTGATGGATAATGCTTTCTTGGAGTTTTTTTTTTTTCATTAAAGAAAAGAAATTCAAAAAGTAACTCTGCTGATTATTATTTAATACATTCAGGATTGGGCTCGTTTTGTTTGATCCGTTGGCTTAACTTGGTTTTGTTTTTATTTGCAGCAGCAGCTCCTCTTTAAATGAAAGCCACTACTGGTAAAATAGGTTGTGGAGAAAGTTTCTATTTAAATACCATTTCAGAACTATGTAGCAATGATAATAACTATGGAACATGCAAAGTTAACACTGACATTCTCAGTGCAATTAATGATAATTATATTCAGGTTTTAAAGTCTAAATACCAAAAAGCAGCTTGTCTGCTCAGTAACTAGGTTCAAGGTTGCCAGATGAAAAAAAATAATAATAATTTGTTTTGAAATGTTCCTGGTGTTACATAAGGTTCTATACTATTTTACTTAGAAGATAAATGTTCATACCTAATGTGTGTAAAAATTAAATTCCATTAACATCTATTAAACGTCAGTCCCCTGGGTATCTAGCCTTGTAAAAGTCAAGCGTATATAATATTAATCTTAAAATGCTAAATATGTCTTGCCTCTGCTTAAACCACCAGCAGAAAGCATCTAAGAGGGCGGGATGCCACCGGGAGGAAGGGAATAATGGGCTTGAGTGATGTAACAGGCAATCTGTTCTTCAGAGGCTGGGAGAGAGGTGTGGTGTTGGCACCTTAGTTGGGGGCAGGATGGGTGGGGGTTTCTGTTAACAGGCCTGGGCGGTAGATGTTATATTTATGTGTGACAACATATTTGAAGAAGAGAGAGACAAGGAGCAGTGGGGAGTACCAGCGGGACACCATTAGATTATGACTTGCTATTATAACAGCCTTTCTTTCTTAAAGCAGGGGAACAAAAGGGGAAAAGAATGTTCTGGAAGTCTTTGGCTTAGAGGTCACCGAGAGGAGAACAAGAGGCTATATTTGTGAGAGAGAATAAAATGAAACCCACGAAAGAACATTCTTGTCCTATTATCTATCTCCAAACAGTCTATATTTGAACTATACCCCAAAGATGAACCCAGAATTTCTCGAGGTAAAAATAACGGGTGCGGGGTTAGGTAGCACAGGCAACACTTGAGAATACCTTCTTCATTTTTTTTTTTTGTTCCTTTTCTTTTCTTTTTCAATCTAAGCAAAGTTGACTTAGCACTTAAAAGTTATGTAACTTCCACGAAGGAATATGATACTGGTAAAAGCTCTTTGAGGCAAGTGGAAAATCGGTTAAATAGGTAATCGCAACAAAACCATTTGACTTCAGCCCAGAGCAGTCGCTCCCAGGTGAGGGTTTATCTCCAAGCAGGGTTAGGAAACCTGACTTCCGGACTCCAGGGCGTCTGTTTTCCGAAACATACTCAGTTCCTGAAGACTGGAGTGCGCTGATCTCTTTCTGAAGGCAATGGAACCTTGTGTATTTGACAGAATGTTTTGATTCCTTCTTGTATGGAGTGAGGAACACGGGCGCTGGTCACCATGCTTTTCTTCTCCGGCTCAGCGTTTGACTCCTTAGACCTTCCACTTGAGCCAGCTCGGGTTTGAAGAATAGGGCAGATAAACAAACATCTTTACGATAAAAGATAGAAACTACTTACAACTATTGGGCCAGCCTACAGGACAGACTACTCTGAACTGAGAGCCCTGAAACAAGAACAAGTGGGATCAGATTTTTTGGGGGGGTGTGGGGGGATATTTTTAAATTTACATTTCACATGGTATTCCCTTTCCCGGTTTCCCGGCCATAAGCCCACCCTATCCCATTCCCTCCTGTTCTTCAGTGAGGGTGTTCCCCCTCCCCACCAACGCCCCTCCACATTCCCCTGCACTAGGGGTCCAACCTTGGCAGGACCAAGGGCTTTCACTTCCTCTGGTGCCCCAACAAGGCCATTCTATGCTACATATGCAGATGGAGTCATGGGTCAGTCCATGTATAGTCTTTGGGTAGTGGTTTAGTCCCTGGAAGCTCTGGTTGGTTGGTATTTGTTGTTGTAAAAATATAAAAATAAAAAAAAAGTATAGCTGTCTTTTACCCCGCTGGGTCCACACCGTGGTGCCCCAAGACACCTGCTAGATATCTTGGCGGAAACACATCCCAGCCACACACTTTCCTACACTCAAACCCTCACATAAAAGAACACACAACACAATAATCTTTGACCCAATTGGTAAGATATAATTGCCCACTTAAACATACAAAGCCCAGTACCATCCATCCCTTAGGAACATTGATACCTGTAGATACACAGAGCAGAATCTTAACATCACCTGCCATGGCTTCTCCCCCTCTCCTCTCTCCTGTCTCTCCTCTCTGTTCTAGTCTCCTCCTCTTTCTTCAAACTTCTCTCCCGCCCATCCTTCCTTCTCCTCCAATGACAGGCCTCCTTCTATCCTGTACCTGCCCCTCACCTGTACTTTACAAATTCAATGGGGAGGTGGTTCTGGTGAAGTCACCTGAGTTCTGAGTAAGTGACTAGGCAGCAGTCCTTGGGGCAGTGGAATCAAAATACAGATAACTTCAGGGCAAACCACAACAGGTATTGTTGTTCTTATGGGGTTGCAAGCCCCTTCAGCTCTTTCAATCCTTCCTCTAATTCACCCAAACGGGGTCCCTTTCTCAGTTCAGTGGTTTGCTGCTAGCATTCACCTCTGTATTTGACATGCTCTGGTTGTATCTCTCAGGAGATGCACTTTTTAGCTTCATCAATCTTATCTAGTTTTGATGGCTGTATATACATGCCCCACATGTGGGGCAGGCTCTGAATGGCCGTTCCTTCAGTCTCTGCTCTAAACTTTGCTTCCAATCACCTCCAATGGATATTTTTGTTCCCCCTTTTAAGAAGGAGTGAAAGCATCTGCATTTTGGTCATCCTTCTTCTTCAGTTTCCTGTGGTATGTGGATTGCATCTTGGGTATTTTTAGGCTTTTTGGGCTAATATCCACTTATGAATGAGTGCATACCATGCGTGTTTTTCTGTGATTGGTGTAACTCACTCAGGATGATATTGTCTAGTTCCATCCATTTGCCTATGAATTTCATGAAGTCATTGTTTTTGATAGCTGAGTAGTACTCCATTGTGTAAATGTACCACTTTTTTTGAATCCATTCCTCTGTTGAAGGGCATCTGGGTTCTTTTCAGATTCTGGCTATTATAAATAAGGCTGCTGGGGTTGGGGATTTAGCTCAGTGGTAGAGCGCTTGCCTAGGAAGCGCAAGGCCCTGGGTTCGATCCCCAGCTCCGAAAAAAAGAACCAAAAAAAAAAATAAATAAATAAATAAGGCTGCTATGAACATAGTGGAGCATGTGTCTTTGTTATATGTTGGGGCATCTTTTGGGTATATGCCCAGGAGTGGTGTAGCTGGGTGCTCAGGTAGTGCAATGTCCAATTTTCTGAGGAACCTCCAGACTGATTTCCACAGTGGTTGTACCAGTCTGCAATCCCACCAACAGTGGAGGAGTGTTCCTCTTTCTCCACATCCTCGCCAGCATCTGTTGTCACCTGAGTTTTTGATCTTAGCCATTCTCACTGGTGTGAGGTGAAATCTCAGGGTTGTTTTGATTTGCATTTCCCTGATGACTAAGGATGTTGAACATTTCTTTAGGTGCTTCTCAGCCATTCACTATTCCTCAGCTGAGAATTCTTTGTTTAGCTCTGTACCCCATTTTTAATAGGGTTATTTGTCTCCCTGCAGTCTAACTTCTTGAGGTCTTTGTATATTTTGGATATTAGCCCTCTATTAGATGTAGGATTGGTAAAGATCTTTTCCCAATATGTTGGTTGCCATTTTGTCCTAATGACAGTGTCCTTTGCCTTACAGAAGCTTTGCAGTTTTATGAGGTCCCATTTGTCAATTCTTGATCTTAGAGCATAAGCCATTGGTGTTTTGTTCAAGAAATTTTCCCCAATGCCCATGTGTTTGAGATTCTTCCCCACCTTTTTTTTTCTATTAGTTCGAGTGTATCTGATTTGATGTGAAGGTCCTTGATCCACTTGGACTTAAGTTTTGTACGTGGTGATAAGAATGGATTGATTTGCATTCTTCTATAAGCTGACCTCCAGTTGAACCAGCACCATTTGTTGAAAATTCTCCTTTTTTCCATTGGATGGTTTTAGCTCCTTTGTCAAAGATCAAGTGATCATAGGTGTGTGGGTTCATTTCTGGTCTTCTATTCCATTATCTACTTGCCTGTCTCTGTACCAATACCATACAGTTTTTATCACTATTGCTCTGAAATACTGCTTGCGGTCAGGGATGGTGATTCCACTGAAGTTCTTTTATTGTTGAGTATAGTTTTCGCTATCCTGGGTTTTTTGTCATTCCAAATGAATTTGCAAATTGCTCTTCTTACCTCTATACAGAATTGAGTAAGAATTTTGATGGGGATTGCATTGAATCTATAGATCGCTTTTGGCAAAATGGCCATTTTTAATATATTAATCCTGCCAATCCATGAGCATAGGAAATCTTTCCATCTTCTGAGATCTTCTTCAATTTTTATCTTCAGAGACTTGAAGTTCTTGTCATACAGATCTTTCACTTCCTTGGTTAAAGTCAAACCAAGATATTTTATATTATTTGGGACTACTGTGAAGGGTATCATTTCCCTAATTTCTTTCTCAGCTTGTTTATCCTTTAAGTAGAGGAAGGCTACTGATTTTTTAGAGTTAATTTTATACCCAGATACTTTGCTGAAGTTGTTTATCAGGTTTAGCAGTTCTTTGGTGGAACTTTTGGTGTCACATAAGTATACTAACATATCATCTGCAAATAATGATATATTGACTTCTTCCCTTCCAATTTGTATCCCTTTGACTTCCTTTCATTGTCTGATTGTTCTGGCTAGGACTTTGAGTACTATATTGAATAAGTAGGGAGAGAGTGGGCAGCCTTGTCTAGTCCCTGGGTTTAGTGGGATTCCTTCAAGTGTCCTTCCATTTATTTTGATGTTAGCTACTGGTTTGCTGTATATGGCTTTTACTATGTTTAGGTATGGGCCTTGAATTCCTGATCTTTCTAGGACTTTTATCATGAAGGGGTGTTGAATTTTGTCAGATGCTTTCTCAGCATCAAGAAAATGATCATGTGTGGTTCTTATCTTTGAGTTTGTTTATATAGTGGATTGCATTGATGGATTTTCATATATTAAACCATCCCTGCATCCCTGGGATGAAGTCTACTTGATCATGATCGATGATCGTTTTGATGTGTTCATGGATTCGGTTTGCAAGAATTTTATGGAGTATTTTTGTGTTGGTATTCATAAGGGAAATTGGTCTGAAGTTCTCTTTCTTTGTTGGGTCTTTGTGTGGTTTAGGTATGAGTAATTGTGGCTTCATAGAAGGAATTCGGTAGTGATCCATCTGTTTCAATTTTGTGGAATAGTTTGGACAGTATTGGTATGAGGTCTTCTATGAAGGTCTGATAGAATTCTGCACTGAACCCATCTGGACCTGGGCTCTTTTTGGTTGGGAGAACTTTAATAACTGCTTCTATCTCTTTAGGAGTTATGGGGTTGTTTAGATGCCTTATTTGTTCCTGATTTAACTTTGGTAACTGGTATCTGTCTAGAAAATTGTCCATTTCCTCCAGATTTTCCAGTTTTGTTGAATATAGGCTTTTGTAGTAGGATCTGATGAGTTTTTTGAATTTCCTCAGATTCTGTTGTTATGTCTCCCTTTTCATTTCTAATTTTGCTAATTTGGATACACTCTCTGTGACCTCTGGTTAATCTGGCTAAAGGTTTACTTATCTTGTTGATTTTCTCAAAGAACCAGCTCCTGGTTTTGTTGATTCTTTGTATAGTCCTTTTCATTAATACTTGGTTGATTTCAACCCTGAGTTTGGTTATGTCCTGCCTTCTACTCCTCTTGGGTGTATTTGCTTCTTTTTGTTCTAGAGCTTTTAGGTGTGTTGTCAAGCTGGTGACATATGCTCTCTCCTGTTACTTTTTGCAGGCACTCAGAGCTACGAGTTTTCCTCTTAGCACAGCTTTCATTGTGTCCCATAAGTTTGGGTATGTTGTATCTTCATTTTCCTTAAATTCTAAGAAGTCTTTAATTTTTTTCTTTATATTTTCCTTGACAAAGTTGTTATTAAGTAGAGCTTTGTTCAATTTCCAAGTGTATGTGGGTTTTCTGTTGATATTATTGAAATTATTATTATTATTGTTATTGAAGACCAGCCTTAGTCCGTGGTGATCTGATAGGATGCATATGATTATTTCTAACTTCCTGTATCTGTTGAGGCCTGTTTTGTGACCAATTATATGGTCAATTTTGGAGAAGGTACTATGAGGTGCTGAGAAGAAATTATATCCTTTTGTTTTAGGATGGAATGTTCTATAAATATCTGTTAAACCCATTTAGTTCATAACTTCTGGTAGTTTCTCTATTTCTCTGCTTAATTTCTGTTTCCATGATCTGTCCATTGATGAGAGTGGGGTATTGAAATCTCCTACTATTATTGTGTGAGGTGCAATGTGTGATTTGAGCTTTAGTAAGATTTCTTTTATGAATGTATGTGTCCTTGCATTTGGAGCATAAATATTTAACATTGAGAGTTCATCTTGGTGGATTTTTCCTTTGATGAATATGAAGTGTCCTTCCTTATCTTTTTGATGACTTTTGGTTGAAAGTCAATTTTATTTGATATTAGAATGGCAACTCCAGCTTGTTTCTTCGGACCATTTTCTTGGAAAGTTGTTTTCCAGCCTTTCACTCTGAGGTAATGTCTGTCTTTGTCTCTGAGGTGTGTTTCCTGCATGCAGCAAAATGCTGGGTCCTCTTTTCATATCCAGTCTGCTAGTCTATGTCTTTTTATTAGCAAATTGAGTCCGTTGATCATTTCAGTATTTCTTATCTCTTTAACTGGTGTGTTGAGAATGGTTGACTGATTACCCTGTTGGTATTACCAGAAGTATTAAGGTCAGAGCCTTCCCTGACATCCCTAACAAACTTGCCTCAGCTACCTGTCACAGATAGACCAATTTGACTAATGGGGGAGGGGGATTTCTGACCTCTACATACAAGCCATGATAAGTACACACCCACTCCCTCAAATAAATAGATAAATAATAAATATAATAAAATTTAAAATACAATAAAATAGAGAAGTACACACTCAACCTGTTCAGGCAAACTGGTTGTTACCTAACAATTATAAAAATTTTCTGAAGTTTAGCAACAAACTCTTTGGCAAAGTGAAGAGATGCAGGTGCTCCCATAACAAAGGGTTTAAGCAAAGGAAGGTGAGTGTGGCCTGCTGCCTGCCCTAAGACTCCAAACCCAGCTACTGGGGATGCCAAGGAAGGTAGATCAAAAGTCCAAGGACAGCCTGATCTACAAAGAGTCCAAGGCCAACCTGGGCAACAGAGAGTCTTAGACCAATGTGAACCACTTAGTAAGGCACCATCTAAATATAGAATGTGAAAAGAGACCCTCAATTCTAGGTGCTGAGCTGAATGAGCCCCCACCCAGCAAAGTGATGTGATTTAAGGATTACCAACAAGGAGAGATGAGTGAGATGGAGCAAAATCCATCAAACAGGAGATCATGTGTTGCTTTAATAGTACTTCAATTAGGCAAGAGAAAATTGTTCATATTAAGACAATTCTTCACGTCAGACCCAGACAGTTTTATAACTAGGAAACAATGAAGGAAAGGGTCCATGTCTGGCTATCCAAAATAATCACTCTTTCAAGAGAGGGGATGATTTAGTAAGTGTGGACGCCTCTTGGCTTGAGCCATGCACAAACCCCTCTTTCAATAATGCACTTGACAGCTTTGATTCCTCTTAATAATGCACATGACAGCACATGCTATATATGCCCACTCTTCCCTGAACAATGGTCCTAGCATCCTGTTAGCAGTCTAGGGCCCCTGCCTGCATGTGCCACCCCACTCTGAACAGTGTATTGAGTATGTCCCTCCTCTGCTTGCCGACAATCAAACTTAGATTCTATCCAATTGTCCTCTCCTTTTGTATAGGTACAAGACCAGAAGACAGCGGTTGTTACACACACTTCCCATCCTGTGGCTCTTCCATCATTTTCACCCCATCTTGTGAGACGTTGCTTGAAGTTTGGATGTGGGTTTGTGGGAAGTGAGTTAACACAGATGCTGTATTCCTTCCCCTTGAAGGAAGAACGGTAGAGCCTTTGGGACTTAGGTTTAGACGAGGTCATGGAGCATGGACAATAGGATTATCATTACCAGGAGAAGCAAATAGAATCTGTCAGTCTGTCTAGCCATTATCCATCTCATTTCCACCTACCCATCTACCCCCTACTTTCCCATTCCACCATGTAAGGACGCAGCAAGAAGGCAGCCATGAGCACAGTAGGAAGAAGACCCACCTTTATCAGGAACCAAATGCATTGGTGTCTTGATCATGAACTTGCCAGTCTCCAAAGTATAAGAGATAAATATCTATATTTAAGCCCTGCCCCCCATCTGTTATCCCATCAGCCCCTGTAGACCATGTGAGATCTCTATACCAAACAACAGATCAGTGCCTATTACACCAGTGGGGCAGGAACAGAATTAAATATAAAAAGTACCTTATGCCACTGACTAACTTACTCTTTCCATGCTGATGCCTGACCTTATTCAAGTTACTACTCTATGGGTAGGGATGTAAGAGAAAAGTGAATCTCTTTGTATCGCATATAAATGTATCGTTGTAAGTAAAGTTTTTAAAACTATGAAACAAACAAAGTAGAGAAAGTAATAAAATGTTTCACAAAATAGCTGAAGGGAGACAGAGTGACTATCACCAAGCTTTGTGTATTTGGAAAGCCTATGAGCTGGAGCAGGGTAAGCCTGGGGAGGGGACAATGACTGGAATAGAAGGGGACATAGGGCCAAGTCCCTGAAGGTACTAGAGATTGTTACGTACGTGTTGTTGGAGCTCCTAGAGATCACGCCACAGGGGCAATCAGAGCTGACCCAACATTAGCAGTAGAAACCCAGTGGTCAGGAGTTAAAGAAGTCAGATCAGTTAGGAATTGAGTTCATAGTCCCAGAAAAGAAAAGGGGCACTTAGACTCAGACACGGTAGTTGTAAAGATAACAAGAAACCCATGGAATTTGTGGTGTGTTTATAGGACTTGCTGGAAGGAGAAAGAAAAGACTCAAGAGTGACTCTGGAATCCTCAGCATGGGTAGTTCAGCGAATGGGTTGTTACATCCCGGCTTGGTTAACCTTGGTTGTCAATTTCACTGGCTCTGAACCCAACTAAGAGATAAGCTGATGGGAACGCATATATGGGTTTTTGTTTTTGTTTTTGTTTTTGTTTTTTTGAATCAAGATACTCGACTTGGGAAGAGCCACCCTAAATATGGATGGTACACCTTCTGGTGTATTGCTTCTCCCCCCACTTTCCTGCACATCTCAATGCTGAATTCATTCACCCCGTTAGTATGCTCATCCATACTGTTTGCACCTACCCTCTAACAACCACCACACCTCCCAAACCTACCGCTGTGTTCCTTAGCTGGTATCAGAACCCAGCTTCTTTGAGTTTCCAAAGTGAGCTGAAGACCAGTGGCTCTCCGAGAATCTTGCCGGCCTGACAACACCAGGTTAAGATCGCTAATGCAGCCAATGACTTAAGTACTGAGCGTTGTCGTGGTTCTCAACCTGTGGGTCGCGACCCCGACAAAGGTCGCATAATAGATAACCTGGGTGTCGGATACTTCTATTAGGTCACGATTCACAACAGTAGCGAAAGCTACTGCCAGAAAATAGCAAGAAACTCATTTTGCAACAATGAAGATTGCAGCCCTTAGGAAGGCTGAGAACCACTGGCTTTCTAGGTTCTCGACCTCTTATGTGTAAAAACAGTCTAACAGCCCCCTTTTAGCACAAGTGCATCACAAATTCTACAGGTTTCTTTCCCCTGGGCGACGGTTCCAGGTTGCATAAGGAGAAGAGCAGGCTGAGCAAATCATGGAGAGCAGGCTGGTAAGTAGAATTCCTCCACTGCCTCTGCTTCAGTTCCTGCTTCTAGGTTCCTGTCCTGAATTCCTGCCTTCACTGCCCTCCGTGAGGAACTGAAACCTGCAAACTGAAATAAACTCTTTTCTTTCCAAATTTCCTTGGTTATTATGGGTCTTTTATGACAGCAACGAAAACCTAAGTAGGATATACTGCGCTAACCCTTGATAGGACTAATTTAGATAAATCACATAGTGAGCCCTACTGGTAACCTTGGTAGTGCGGAAGGCAACTTGTCACTTGGCATTGTGTACACCGGTTACCGTATATCGGAGGAAGTGCCAACCCTGAAACAAGAACAGGTTAAGCACACCTGACGGAATTCTAGAGAATCTAGTTAAAAACTACCTTAAAGGTAGCACCTCCACCCCTATCCTACAAAAGCTGCAAAAGTGAAAGTTACAGGTCTTAGAAGTCTTTCCCCAAGTCTAAGATCAGTGATGTCTATGAGCAAAGACATTTTATGAGTCACCGGCTGGGCACAGAGATATAACTTCCAAGTATAAAAGAAACAGAAGAGAAACGAGCACAGAGGCTAAATCTGAAAGGGAGGCTTCCTTAAACTTTATTGCATTAATTTAATTCTATTCCTGGGAATAATAGAAAATGACTCTAAGGCAATTTCTTTTTGTCCTTTCCAGAAAAATCCAAGTGATTGTGCTTTTGATTGGTAAAAGGAAGGTGTGAGAATCACCATGAGGAATTTATAAAATATAAAACGTATAAAGGGGAACTTTTCCTGAAGAGGGAGAAATTTAGAATCTTTGTAAAAACCCATGCTCACCAGAGGCACCACTAGATTAATGGAGACAGGGGTTATTATTATTATTATTATTATTATTATTATTATTATTATTATTGACAAAGAAAACTTAGAGTGTACATTAAAATGGGAATCCAAGAAGGAGGACACTCAATGATAAGTAAGAGCTCAGTGATAGATTGTGTAACCCTGAATGCATTTATGTTCATCCGTCTTGCGGTTCCTTGTGGAATTGTGAGATGGGGGAGGTGGACTCTTTGAAACAAATGATGTGCCTGTGCATGTGTGTGGTGGAAATTCTGTGCCTCTCTTTAAAATATGTGCAGCTTCTAAATAGAAAACACACAGCCCTCCTCTATTCAGAGAAACCATGGTGAGCCAAAGGAATTAGCTAATAAAAGCAAGCCTGGGCGGGGGGGGGGGGCAGTAGAGGACTGGAGAGATGACGCAGTGGTTAACAGCCACCACTGATTTTTTTTTTTCAGGGACCAAGGTTTGGTTTCCTGCACCCACATTGCAAATCACAACCATCTGTTCCCTTCAATTCTGGGGATTCTGACTTCCCTGTTCTCTGTGGGCATACACACTCATGTGTATACTGCCCCCCCCCACACACAGGGCTTTTAAAAATTCATCAGTACAGAGGGATCTATAAACAAATATTTTAATATAATTTGATTCAGATAAATTCTACTTTTCTTAAAACTATTGTATTGTAAATTTTTTCTCCTTCTACCAGTATTTTGATACAATTATGTTAAATGGTAAGCATGGGATGTTTTCAATATTTAAAAGATAAAACTTTATACATTTGCAATAATAACATACATAGGCTACATTGTAAAAAGTAAATAACAAGCATAGGCTACATTGTAAAAAGATGTCAGACTCTGCAACCAGCTGTTTGGTTTCATTCTGACCTATTGCCTTGTGGTACTGGACACTGGTTTCTCCTGCTATGCACCTCAGTGTCTGTGATGACAAGTCACTGATTTCTCTACCCCAGCAAACATGAGCCTTACTACCCTGAGCCTCTTCCTTTGGTGCTCTCTGGTAGAACATCTTCCCCATTTCCATAGTTCTCTCATTATGCTTCTTCCCCTTGCAACCCACAGACTCTGAGAAGGCTTCGAGTGCTACACTATCCCCAGAATATCTCTTTTGTTTTCAAATACAAAGTCCTAGATTTCCTAAGGAGCAAATAAATATGAACATCTCACTATCAATTGACTCCAACTACCAAAATTATGATCCGCTTCTCTCCCAAACTAGGTCTTCTGTTTTCTATGTATTCAAGTGAACAGCCACGAGCCAAATGTTTCTGCGCTGTGCAGGGAGAGCTGCTCTCTCGATATGAAAAGGTGAGGATGCTCACTTGCTTCTCCTGATCACTTGTGACCTGACAGGAGTCGCAAATCCAAACATCTAAATACCAAAGTTGGCACAATGCAGATGTGCCTAGCTAGTATTGAGAATAAAGAATTCACTGGGTACAATGGCACACACCTTCAATGTTACCACTTGGGAGGAAAAGACAGATGCATTTCTATGAATTATAGACCAGCTTGGTGTGCATAGTGAGTTCTTGGCTAACCAGGACTACACGGTGATACCCTGCCTTAAAAACAAAAAACAAAAACAAACAAAAATAATAATGAAGGATTGATGATGAGTGACTAAGGAATAACGGATGATGGGTGCCCAGCCAATGCATGCTCAGTAGTTTAGTCTGCAGTCTGGATGTAGTGATGAATGTTCTGACTTGTGGTTTTAGCCTAGATATATTAATGAGTTGAAGAAAATGTTGTAAACTTACTTTAACAAGTATAATGATATTCCGAGTATAATACATGTGCTATATATTGGTGTTAAGTATATACGTATGTACATCAGTAAAGAGAAGACCGCATGAATCACTAGTGATGGATATGACATCAAGACTTGCTAAACGGGTTTAACAATTCTACCACAGCATATACATCCTTTCAAAATTCATCCGAAAGGGTGTAAAGATGCTCACTGTCATGTCACTTACAATGATGGGACCTTGGAAAGCACCCATCCTTCAGACTTGGAAGAACAGACAATTAAAATCATGGCAGGGGCATAGTATGAAACAGTATACAGTTGTTAACAGTGCGCTCAGAGCATACAAAACAAGGAATTGGGAGCTTGGTCCCTCCTTTCCAGAGTCGATGGTGCAGGAGAAAGAGAAGAATGAGTTAGCTTGGCATCTCTAGTCATGCTAGTTTGTGCTTAAGACAAATGAGCGGAGAGATAGAAACTGTTATGCTTCCAATTTACCCTTTATCTTGAAGAGTTGTTAAGAAACCAGAGCAAGGCAAGGCTTCAGATCAAAGATCTCTATCTGCAGCTGAAAATCACTTGGACAGGTGGTCATGTCTCATCTCACTATGACCATGAAATTCCTGTTTATCACTATAAACTCAGTTCTTGGAGAAGACCTGTCTAGTATCTACCTTGCTCACAATGTATCAGTATGTATCCGTCAGCCTAACCGTGCACCCACCATACAGAATCGGAGGCTTGGGGAGATGTTCAAAATGCTCTGAGTATTGGATTTCTTAGTGACACTCTCTAGCTTGATTACTCTGAATCTCTGTAGTTGTATGGCCCAGGGCAAGTTATTGAATCTTCCAAGCCAGGGGATTTGCTCTCTAAAGTGAGTCGATGCCTGTAGTAGGGCGCTTCGCATGCGTGTTAGCAGAATGACAGATAGTTAGATTAAAACCCACAGCTTCATAAATATCAATGAATATTTGTTATTAAGCATCTTGTGACATGAACTAGACTTGTATTGCTTTTACTTCAAGTAATAAGGCAAGACCACCTAGCATCTGCTGATAAAGATAACATGTTTTTGTGGATGGTGCTTTCCCCCACTACACAAACACACACACACACACACACACACACACACACACACACACACACTGTAGATCAGTTGTAGAACAAATGAAGCCTTAATAAAAAGTCATATTATGGATCATATGCCATTTTATAATCATTAACTTTTTGGCCCATGCACTAACCCTTATGTTATCTCTACTCTCTAATGTTTTAAGCAATGGGTATAACTTGATCACTTTAAAAGTCAGGAATACAATAATTTTAAAAATTAATTCCAATGCCTATACTACCATGTTAATCATCAATTTAAAATATTTAATTGACACACCATAAATATATATTTGTAGGATACAGCGTGATATTTTAATGTGTGTATATAAGATGGATATATAATGATTAGGGCAAAATTATAGGTATGTCCATTATCTCAAATATTTATTATTTCTTTACAAATAGAAATTTTAATAGATTATGATATAACTATGTTTGGATTTTTCTATTTTATAATATACTTAAATATCACAAAATACTCTATACATATAACTATTGCACACAAATAGAACCAATATAAAGATATAGATTGAAAGTAGGTGATTTTTTTGGAAACAGTCAAATAGTAAATGTTTCAGGCTCTGTGTTCTATAGAAACATATTGACGTGCTCAGCTCACATATATTGTGAGCCGCACCTAAAAGTCTTTATGCAAATATAGTGAAGCATGTCTGATGTTTAAAAATCCAAAGCCAGTCTTCTTGGGATAAGATAGAATAAAATTTACTGGGGACCATGATGAGAATCAGAGTCTTTCGTGATCATTGTATATTTGAGAATTTCCTTCCGAAAACCCAGGGTGATCTCCCGTCCGGGTGGTCTTGTTCCCCAATTGGTTCCCCAATCTGTCAGTAAAGAAGCCATGAGCCAATTGCTGGGCAGAAGGGATAGGCAGGACTTCTAGGCCCCTCGAGGCAAGCAGACAGGGGGAGGAGAAACAGAGTTTACCATGTTTCTGAGGGAAAAAGGTGACCAGCCATGTGGGATTTTGAACAGAGTGGCTCCTACAGGCAGGCAGGCAGTCCGGGATGTTTAGCTGGGACTAGATGTAATCGAGCAACTAAAGTTGAGGGCGGGTGGAGAGGTGTGGAGCTAAGAGTTTTGATAAGGGCACGCTTCTCCAGGGGGAGATAAGTAGCGCTCAACAATTGTATCAAAAGGCAAGTTGAAATTGAACAACTGTGTGTGTCTGTGTCTTTTATCCATGGATTCAAGGGAACCTGGGTGGGAGTGGGTAGCGCTGCCGTTCTGGAGCGTAGGTGGGCTAGCAAAGCTACACACAACAATAGCCACTTTGCTTTATGAGAACGCTGATTCCTTTCATTTTATAACTGACTTCTTTGGTGTGAGGGTTAGTAACCCCCAAATGGAATGTAGTGAAACTGTGGTGGGTGAAAGAGACTAGGGGCAAACAAGGCGGGAGACAGGATTTGTTTTCCTCTTTGCTGTTAAGTGGTGTTCATAAAATAAATTGAGGTAAACTAGTAACGGATTTAAAAAGATGAGAACCAGAGGCTTAAGCAGAGGGCACTCTGTCTGTCTTTAGAGGCATCGCTGACAAGCCTTAAGACTTTTCACACGTGATCCTCCCTTTGAACATGACTGGTTCTTCAAGTCCTTGAAAGAGAAAAGTCGTAAGGGAACGCAATTTCCATGAAGACTGTTTTCTGGGTACAGTGACTGCTGTTGTCCTTTCTGTGATTCAGCTCTTCTAGAGTCCATGAGCAGCCAAGTTTACAGTACAGCACTGTCTTTATGAAAGTGGGTGTGGCAAAAAGAACACCGCTCTAGTAAAGAATGCAGAATGGCAAATTTCTTAAAGGCGCATTGGTTTCTTAGTCTGCTTTCTATTGCTATGATAATTCATCCCCATAGCCAAAAGCAGCTTGGTGAACATAGGAAGGCCATAGAACAAGTAGGCCTATGTGTCCCAGTGAGAGTCTATCCTTGAGGAAAGCCAACAGGAACTGGAGCATAGCAGGAACCTAGATGATGGAGGAACTGGGCAGAACTCATGGAGGAATGCTGCTTATGGGCTTGCTCTCCTTTGCTTGCAATATATATATATATATATATATATATATATATTCCAGCTCAAATCACTTGTCTGGAGTCAGTACCACCCCAGTGGGTTGGGCCCTTCCATACCAACTATTTACCAAGGACATGCTCTAGAGACTCTCCTACAGGCAATCTGATGGGGGTAGTTTTTTTTTAGTTGAGGATCCTCTTCTCAAAGGGCTCTAGCTTGTGTCACAATTACAAAACAAAACAAAAAATAAACAAACATACACACAAAAAAGGAGCAAAAAACAAAAAACAAAACAAAACAAAACAAAAAAACCCTAACAAGGACAGTTTCTATGATGTGCCATGTCTTACTCAATGTCCTATTGATGTGAAGAGACATCATGATCAAGGCAACTCTTAGAAAGCATTTAATTGGAGTCTTCTTTCTTCAGAGTTCAGAGTTTAATCCATTATTGTTATGGTAGGGAGTATGGGTGACACACTGGCAGGAATGGTGTTAGAGAAGCAGCTCAGAGCTACTGATCTCCTGGCAAAGAGAGACTCAGGGTTTGGCATAGACTTTTGAAGTCTTAAAGCCCTTCCCCCAGTGACTCACTCTCTTCAAGGAGGCTATACCTCTTAATCCTTCTTATCCTTTCAAGTAGTGCTACTCCTTGGTGACTAAGTGTTCAAATATATGAGCCTATGGAGCTCCTCATAGTCAAACCCCAACACCACGTTTCAAACTACAGAATATTTTGGAACCAGCACTAAAACCGGGAAGAAATTTTGGCTCAAAATGTTGGCTTTTCATGTTTAAAGTTTTAAAATAACAACGAGGGATAGCAAGATGGCTCAGGGGGTAAAGGGGATTTGCCAGAAAGCCTGGTAACCATGGTGCAATCCCCAGAACCTACATAAAGGTAGAACAAGGCAACTGTCCCCACAAAGTTCACACACACACACACACACACACACACACACACACACTCACACATCAGGAATACATATGCATACAAATAAATATAGATGTTTTAAAATAAGAGGATAAAATGACAACAGGCCAATATTTCATTGAAAAGTATATATACCAAAGTTGCAGAAAATAAATCTGTGTTGTTATTTTTTTTTGATATTTTTTTCCCTGATGATCAAACTCACCTAGAGAGACGGTAACAAAAAATGTTAACAGCATTCACTTTGGATGGCAAGCTAATGAGTGAATTTTAATTTCTTGTTTACAATGACCATATCTGTGCCTGCTGCCATAAACAACCCCGTAAACAGATGCTCAATGTTCATGCTCTCTGGTATGATGTCTTCCAGGGAGGTTTCCTCTGGTTATTGGCTCTTGTTTTCTCCTGTCTCATCCTCAGCAGCAGACTCGGTCCTCATGTTCCCCAAGGATAACCCACCTGGGACACTGTGGTTGAGCTAGCAAAGGGACTGCCGAGATGGAGGAGTCAGTGAAGTATTCCTACTCTTGACGTTTTATGTGATTATTTGAAAATGTATTTATTTATTTGAGTGCATGTGTGTGTGCCTGGAATAGGACCCCCTCTCTTCTTCTGTCACCCCCTCTGCCTGTCTCTCTGTCTCTCTGTTTCTGTCTCTGTCACTGTCTCTCTCTGTCTCTTAGTGTGCGTGTATGTGTATGCATGTGTGTGTATGTGTGTGCACATGTGTGTGTGCATGTGTGTGTATGTGTGTGCAAGTGTGTGTGTTTACAAGTGTGTGTGTGCGTGTGTGTGTATGTGTATGCATGTGTGTGTGCACATGTGTGTGTGTACGTGTGTGTGTGTGTGCGCGTGCATGTGTGTGTGGTGGGTGTCCACTCAACCTTGTGAGGACATTCTACCTCTCTCATTCCACCTCCAGGTTCGATTCCCACAACATGTCTCTAACTCCACTTTGAATAATCTCCTAGCCTCCTCCATCAGCACAGTGCATGTGAATGGCTCACAGACACACGTGCAAACAAAAGACTCATGTACATAAAATAAAAAAACTGTAAAGAGTTTAACTGGAATAAGTAAAGAAGCCAGAATGAATTCTTTAGGTAGGAGCTATGAGCTATGCATTCCAAGGGGCTTCCATTTCTTCTCTCTGTATTCTCTTGTTTTCTTTCTTCCCAAGTATGGGCATTCCAGGGAAGGGGTGTGCTTCTGGAAGCCCAAGTTACTCAAAAGTCAATGCTTGATACAGAAATACAAGAGAAGATAGACTATGCTGAGGGACTTGAGTACCCCCTGATGCTGAAGAGTTCAGTAGGGGAAAAGGTAACAATACTGTGTACATGCTCCTTAGCCAGGAAGTCACAGAAGCTGGTTTGAGCTGACTCAGCTAGCATCGGTCATTTCTGGCTCCTGTTCTTTTCTCTATCAGGAAAAAATGCTGACTAACATGCTGAGTCAGGTGAGTGTCTTCAACTCTAGCACTTGGAAGGTAAAAGAGGAGGATCTGAAGCCCAAAGCTAGACTCGTCAATGGGATGAGTTCAAGACCAAACTGGTCTAACCTGAGACTGTCTTAAAATATATAGGTGGTGATCAGAGGACCTAAATCAATCAATCTATCTATCTATCTATCTATCTATCTATCTATCTATCTATCTATCTATCATCTATCTATCTATTATCTATCTATCTATCTATCATCTATCTATCTATCTATTATCTATCTATTTATTATCTATCTATCTATCTATCTATCTATCTATCTATCCTAAAATATGGAGCCTGTTATGCCTTGCTACCTAGAGTGAAATCCATTGACAATTCATTTATGTTATAGGGATTTGCAATGAATATCTATGAATTGGGTGGGGGTATTTAACTGTAAGACTACACTATGACTATTGGTCAAGAGCTAATGGAAATTTGGGTCTTTTATTCTTGGCCTTAATGAACATCTGAATTCGAATCTCTGCAGTCTTATGCTATGTTTTACATTTTTATTTTTTAAGGTAACTCCTAGGAGTGGGATGATGTGTATAGGACCTCCATAATAAACCCCTGAAATAAGTTTAAGGGGATCTAATAATTTGCATTTGGTCAGTGAGTAGAAGAGTTTAATACTCTATGCTGAATGAAATACAAGCCCGTGTATGAAAGGCTTGGTCCTGAGCTGGTAATGCTACTGAGAGGTAAGTATAGCAAAAAAAAAGTTCTAAATTCAACAATGGATACATTCAAAGGTGAATGGACAATTAGGTGAAAGAACCTACTTGGAAGAAGGAGGTCGGGGTGGGGGTGGGGTAGTTTCAGGTTTGCTTTCTATTGCTATAATAAATAATCACTTCCAAAACCACTCGGAGAAAGCAACTTGGAGGGGAAAAAACTACAGAGCAATGTGGGAAAAAAAGGGGAGTATTTTAGTTTATAGGTTATAGTTCGTCACCAAAGGAAGCCAAGGCAGTAACCTGGAGCAGGAACCAGAGTCGAAACATGAAGCAATGCTACCTACCAGCTTATTCCCTCTGACTTGCTTAGCTACCTCTTTTTAGATACCCTAGGCCCATGTACCCACAGATAGAACTAGCCACAGAGGAGTGTGTCCTCATACATCAATTATGAATTAAGGAAATGTCTTATAGACATGGCTGCAGGCCAATCTGAACTAGAAAATTCATTACTGTGGCTCCCTCTTCCCAAGTGATTCGTCTAGTGCCAAATTGACTGCTGAAGCTAACAGCAGCTTTCTGTCTGTAATGGCTGGTCTGGTTGTCTGGTTATATTCCTTGACTATATCTGGAATGAACTACAATCCAGAATTGGAGGGCTCACCTGTAATCCAGATCACGAGGCTGGAAGACACAAGTTTCTGACCTGGATCTTGGCATGAAGTTCTTAAAGTATAGTGGCCATGAAATGCTTAGGCCCAGGCAAGGTAGTACATGCCTTTAATCACAGGAGACTTAGGCAAAGAGATCTCTGAGTTCAAGGTCAGCCTGGGACAAAACAAGTCCCAGATTCAGTCCAGGTGGTATACATCTTTAATCTGGGCCACACCTTGTGCTAGAGACATACAAAAGGACATTGGAAGAAGGAAGATTCTCTCCTCTTCACCTGCTTGCACTTACTTGCCAGCACATCTGTTGGAGTCTACTTCTACAGAAGACCAGCTGAAACAACTAGCCTCATGGGACTGATTCTTCGACTTCCCATTCACAGCTGTCCATTGTTGGGGTAGTTGGACTACGGACTGTAAGCCATCACAACAAATTCCCTTATTATATCGAGACATTCCATAAGTTCTGTGACTCCAGAGAACTCTGACTAATATACTATCCCTTTGATAAAACACCATGACCAAGGCAACTTATAGAAGAATGAGTATATTTGGCTCCTGGTTCTAAGGGGTTAGAATCCATGGTGGTGGAGAGAGTTAGGCAGCAGGGGCAGGCACCGCACCTAGAGCAGAAGAAAGCTGACAGCTCATTATCTTGAGTTGCAAGCATAAAGCAGAGAGAAAAACCTTGAAATGTCGAGGCTCTTTAAACTGTCAAAGCCTACCACTCTGAAATACCTCCTCCAACTCTGCTCTCTGTAGAGCGCCTTTTGGGGCCACTTGCTTCTAGACACTTGGCAGGAATCTGACATTATCAGGACAAAAGAAATAAGCCCAATGCAGGAATCTGGCTTTGGGCTCCGGCTCAGGAAATGGTCCCTGATTAAGAACATTGACTTTTGAGTTAATGCAACGCTCAGGGCAGGCTCAGGAAGCACGTGTCTTGGCCATCCTGACTACACCCTAGAAAGGTGTTTACCGGAGCCCTGCTTGTTCCTTGACCCAGAACCGATCTTATTATTCTGCGAGTCATTAAAGTGGTATAAAAGCAGATTGGAAAAGAACTGGCTGGAGTCATGTTATACTTTTGTCTAACTGTCTTTTTTTCTTCTTGATCCTCTTTCCTGCCCTGGAGAACCTGTTGACTGACTGAGCTGGCTTGGTCAGCCATTCCTTCTTTCACTTCCTGAAGCATTGCCACCAAATGGGGACTAAGTGTTCAAAAACACGAGCCTCTGGGAACATTCGCATTTAAACCACTACAGGGGCATGCCTGTGAAGGTTATATCTCATTCCAGGGCTCTCCCCCTCTTACTCTCTGACTACGTATGCCATACAGAGATCCAGTTTATTCCGCTTTATGTTCCCTACCCTGATGTTCTGCCTCAAAAAATGAAGCCAAGTAACTACCTGTAGACTGAAAGCTCTATAGCTTAGGTCCAGAATAAATTCTGTTTCCTTAGCTTCCCCTTGGAACTGGACACAGCAATGCAATGCTATCCCACACAGCTGTCTCCTCCATAGTATTTGTCACAGTCCCTTTACGTTTAGCTGAATGTGTTTAAAGCTAGACGTGCTAATAACTCACTGTATCTCCCTAGTGTATTTTTAATGATATTGCCTGTATTTTCCTGTGCTTGAATCTATTTGGTAAAACGCTGACTTTTTGGCCATCTCGTTTAATTAAGCTACTTTTATATGCACACAGATACCTACAAATGCCGAATACATGTCCTTGTAAAGATAAACATCGCCATTTATTTGGATTTTCTTGAATTTTCGTTGTCAACCTTGTTAGGGTTTATCTCTTGGCTGGTGCGGGACAAAGCACACCAAGCCAACCCAGTACCACGTGGAGAGGTTTAATGAGCGAAGAAGAGGAGAGGAGAGGAAAGGAGGCCTGCCATGGGCATGTGGAGGAAGTGGGTGGGCACAGAGAGAAGGGACAGAGGAGAGGGGAAGAGCAGGGAAGAACAAAGAGCAAAGAGAGACCAAGAGGGAGAGGAGTGGGCAAGCAGCCCCCTTTATAGTCAGGCACAGCTGGCTGTTGCCAGGCAACTGTGGGGCAGAGCTTACCTGATTGTTCCCAGGTAGCTGTGGGGGTGGAGCTTAGACAGAATACTAACAAACATGTTTACAGTTTTTGACGCGCACGTTTTAAAATCTCTTATAAATTTATTTCTAAATGTTTCATGTTAGTGTTGTTATAGTGTTTTGTTTCTAGTTCACAATCTTTTTTTTTTTTTTATAATTTAAAGAAGAGAATCATTATCAAAGTTAACTAGCTAAGAACATACAGGGCTGGACCTAAGCCTTCCCATACATATGTAATAGATGCGCAGTTTGGTCTTCACGTGGGTCGTGAACAACTGGAACCGGGGCTATACCAAAAGCTGTTCTAACTGGGCTACCATGTCTGGCCTCCTCAGTGGTGGAGAATGCACCTAGCCTCACAGAGACTTGATGTGCCAGGGTCGGGGGATAACTAGGGGGCCTCACCACTCAGCAGCAAAGGGGAGGAGGATGGGGAAAGAATTTTGGGAGGGGGTGACCAGGAGGGGCAGTGAGTGGAGCATAAAGTGAATAAGTAAAATTACTACTACTACTATTACTACTACTACTACTACTACTACTACTACTACTAATAATAATAATAATAATAATAATAATAATAATAATAATAATAATAATAATAAAATAAATTAACTTGCTAGGCTGTGACCCTGCTAAACTCACTTAATAGTTCAAGAAGTTTACATATTTTTATATGGGTTTCCCAGAACTTTTATGTGGGTGCTTTTGCTGTCTACAACTGAACAAGACTTTAAAAATCTCTGAATTCCCTTTTCTGGCGTGATTGTTCAGGGACAGAATCTCCACCCAGTCAGTATACGGTTAAATGTGAGTGGGGAGAGCAGCCATCTTTTCTGCCTGCTGCGGGAGGTCAGCCAGAGACCTGGCTTCCCTGTATCTTTGGAACAGTTCAGTCTCTTTGCAGATTTCTCCTTCTCCTTCTACCTTAGACCCACAGGCAATTCTGAGCTGCAATCCCATGCCTCTTACCTCATCTCTGTCTGTCTCCTTGAGTGGTCCTGAGACCGGCACCCCCAACGCTGCTTCTCAGACTTTCTAGTGATATCAATGCCACAATGCTGGGTGGATCTTCCATCCAATGACCAAACTAACTGCCTTGTTACTTCCATATTGATCCGTGTCCCCTAACAGGGGTGATTTTGTTGCCACGCGTAAGCCCGTCTCCCCTCTGTTCAGTATCCTCTGGTTTTTCCCTCACCTTTGTAGAAACCAGTGTGAACTTTTGGATCTGACTGGATTTCATTGAGTCCACGAGCCCAGCAGCTTTCCAGCTTCCCTACTCCCCTGAAGGACTCATGGAGCATCTCCCTGCAGATGTTCGACGACCAGAGGCATGCACACACTCCTCCCAGCCATTGCACTTGCTACCCCCTTTTCTAGAATGTTCTTCCCTCAGCTATCCCTGGAGATTTCTGCCTTCAAACCTTTTCTTCATTTTTTTCCCCTTGCCAACCTAATTACTTTGTTAAACAAATAAAAATATGTAAATTGTATTTGCTTCTCGACGTTAATTTTTCTCCCTAGAACTTATCGTCACTGGACTTAACACTTTCTGGAAGTAAGTGGAGATTTGGGGGGCGCTACGGTGAGAAAATGGCTATTTTGTGTGCTATTGTATAAATGTAGCCTTGAACACTGAGACTTGATCAGCGTTTCATGGATAGTTTGGGAGCAAATGAAGGTATAACAAGCAATAATGGATTTATTTTGGAGTGTTTTGTCAGTTTGAGAGATAGTCTTGTTATAGAGAACAAGGTGGCTTTGAACTCCTAATCTTGCCTCAGCCAGGCAAGTGCCAGGATTTTAGGTATGTCCATACCACACTTATCAGTACTTTTTTGCTCATTTCACTTTGTCTATTGCTTTTGTTTTTAATGAGCCGTAGTGACATGTTTGGCAGAGAGATTTCAAAATATTTCTAGGTGTACCAAGTTTACGCTTAAGAGTTTGCACAACTTTGGCATTTTTTTTTTTTTGTAAAGGAAAGACTCTGTTAAGTGTACGAATAGCAACATAAGTCAATTATTTCGAAATCCATATAAACATAACTTTAAAAAAACACTTACTAGAATTTTCACAGGGCTTTATTTGAGCTATTCTGTCCTCTTGGTCTGTGCTACAGATTTATTTTGCTTTTATTTTCAACACTCAGTGCCTCTCATGTTTACAGATTTACAACGGAACGATTCCAGCAAGCCTCAGAGAACTGCGCGACACCATGAGAAGTGGTGTCGTTCTTCCTAACTCTTTGTCTCGTTATTCTAATTTATCTCTGTCATTTCTTCATCCCCGGTTTAGCATCCCACATTTCACACTCTTCTGCCTAGCACCGCGCCTGGGCCCTCTAGATAAACTGGCGAAGAATGAGGCGCTGCCGTGTGGGCTCCCGAGGATGGTTATATTAAAGCTTCGGCATAAACTTAGAATATTAACAAAGACAAAATAGCAGATTCAATTATAGATGGGGAAGCCCTCCGAGACAGCGGGAGGAAAGGAAGACAAAGAAACATTAAGTCTTAAAATAATAAGAGTATGAGTATTTCACAGTACAAAGCGCTTTAGAGAGAACTTTATCTTTCGTGAGCCTCATTCACTCGACGCTCTGAAATAAGCATTTTTTTCCCTCTCCCTTTCAAGACATGGAAACCACGGCTCAGAAGAGCTGCCAATCACCTGTGGCCGTGTACTCATAACGTGCAATGGAGCAGCCTGTTTTCCATGGCTCTAAATTCAGTACTGTTCCAGCCGTGTTGAGTTAACACGCTAATTGGTTCTTGATCAAAAACTATTAGTCCACTTGAAACAAACGGAGTTTGTAAAACATTCCAAGGGCTTAGGTATATAGGAAAGGACAACAAATGCCTCTAAATGGGAGTTGCTGTGTTTTTATAAAAAGATAAGGAGAGAAGGAATATAAAGTAGTCGGGTATGGGGGAAGACGGTCCCTCCATTGGCCCACGCTGAGGCATCCCAATAGGGTTTGTTAAGGGCATGGGCAGGGGAGTAGAGAGGGGTGTAGAGAGAGGGATGGTGAGAGAGAGAGAGAGAGAGAGAGAGAGAGAGAGAGAGAGAGAGAGAGAGAGAGAGAGAGAGAGAGAACAGAGAAGTAGAGATTGGCCTTGAGCAAGTGGAGAGAGGGGGAAGAAGGGGATAGAGAGAGAGGGGGAAGGGACAAAAGGACAGAGGGAGAGCAAGAAGTCAAGAGAAGAGAGCAAGAGAGAGAGAGAGAAGGGGGCAAGCAGCCCCTTTTATAGTGAGTCAGGCACTACTGCTGATGCCAGGTAACTGTAGGGCAGAGCTTAAACAAAATGCTAACAGAAGCCCTCCCATAATGCTTTTGAGCAAAGGAAACGGATGAGAAGCAGAAAGAAAAGCCAAAGACCATTGTCAAAATAAATTAACAAATGTTAGCTATGTCTTTTAAAATTATATCTATATATTTAATTATTGGGGAGGGTGTGAGTGTCGAGAAACACCCATGTAGAAATCAGAGGACAGCTTGAAGGAGTCTGTTCTTTCCTTCCACCATGCGGGTCCTGGTGGAACTCAAGTATTAAGATTTGGTAGCAAGCTCTGTTAACCTGCTACACCATCTTGCCAGCCCCATTAGTGAATTCAGGTCAACATAAAGGAAGAATGGAGAGATTGTAAAAGCAGAGGAAACTCTCCAAGTGCTGTTGGTGTATCCATGAAGCCATGGTGGACGACGGACTTCTACTGGGTTGAAGAACTTTGCCTAGACAAAAGGGATAGTCTTGTTGTAAAAGGTACAAGAAGTTTAAAATGAAAGGGGACCCTCCTGGTATTCCGTTTTCAAACTCTCCTGGTAACATCACCATCCACCACACTGTTTCTTTATAGCAGTCTGGCAAAAATATTTCAGAATTTGTTTTACATTAAAAAGGTATTTGATTGCTTTTTGGCTACCCTACCGAAGGTCAATGCTCGGGGAAATATTGGACCCCCAATTATAAATTCAGACACAAGCAAAAATTTTAAAAACGAAGATAGTTCTTATATGATGGAGACATATTTCATGAATAAACATCTTGTGAATTTTTAAAAGTACAAGAAAATTAATATCTTATAAAAAATAAATAAGCATATCCTACTGTGGTGGTTAAGTCATATACCACAAGAAAGCAGTTCACTCTTTTAATATTTCAGTGGACAAACTGTTCTAGAAGATAGTCATGAAAATTAAATTAAATTTAATATTGTGCTGTGAAACCATTTGTAATAGGAATGAAGTCTTAGAATACATATGGAAGGAGAACAGAGTTTATTTCCAATGTTTCAAAGTAGAGCCACATAAATCGATTACACCCAAGGATAAATTACTCATTTGTATTCTAAGCATCTGGTTTTTTTTTATAACAACCTGATTAGATTTTAATTACGAGTTTTAAGCTAAACAATCTAGAAAATGTAATACCTAAACTGTTTAAAGAATTGTTTTCTTAAATATTTTGTCCTTGGGCTTAGATCATCACAGCAAGGTATTTTAATTCATATTAATTTATAGGCCTAACATAATGTCTGTAAATGTTTATATGTCATTTGAGTACATTATCCATTCACATAAAATGTTTGTATATCTGCTAGTAATACAAGAAAATCTCTTACAAGCATAATGAAGATGGCCTGTGGATCCATTTTCTATGTCCAGAGTGAAAAACCTAGGTTCTGAAATGAGTATCTTTGTCTTGAAATGGTAGATACAGAAATGGTAGAAAATGGTAGATACAGAAAAAGGGACTTTTTACTCACATATGTGTCTTCTGTCTGTACTGTATACTTATCTGTAGGCAGCACTCCTCTTTGCATTGATCCAATACATCTAACATTATCAAGAGATGTCTATGCAGAGCCCTGCCAGCAAGAGGTCCTCAGCATCTTTCCTCCCATAGCCTCTCTCATATATATATATATATATAATGAACGTGTTCTGCTAAGGTTTTAGCACAACCTTGGAATGAAAAAGCAAACTTTTATTTTTCTCAGAATACTCAAGATCTCCTGGCAAAGCAAAGTAGGTCTTTTAGGGTTCTATTTTCAGGAGAGTCTGTTGGATGAATTCGCAGACTTTTCCAGAATGTCCTTTAGGTATTGAGCACAACTCAGGTAATAAAATTTTTTTTTTTAATATTCAGACAGTCTTAGACCATCATTTTATATTGTTTATAAAGATCCTGTAGTTGCAGTAATATATCCTAGAGGCAGGCTAATTAAGTGCCTTTTTGATTTTAGCAGAGTGAGAACAGTTAAAAGGGGTAGAGTCTAATTTGTTTTTTAAAGTTAATGGAGCCATAGACTGGTGGAAAGGAAGGTGCCAAGGAGAAAGACAGCGAGGACTGAGAACAAAAGGGCTGCCCCCCAGTCGAGCTACTTCCTTTGTCAGAGAGGAGGAACTGCTTGTTAATTAGGAAATGCTCATAAATCTGCCTCATCTTAAGTGCCCAGTAGCCCAGGATAATGGAATGAAAACAATTTAAATCACATTAGTAGCAAAGAAACTGAATAATGTATTTCCTGCATTCTCATCTCTGTGTGTTCTATTACTTCAAGGCTACGTCTTGCTCCTGCGTCTTCAATCAGCAGAAGAGAAACACTTGGGTTACAGTTTTTCTCACTTCAAGCTTCTCAGCAATAAACAGCATTTCCTTCAGGAAAGTTTTCCCCTTCTGATGCTCCAGACTGGCTTATGGTTTGATTTTGAAGGGCTTTAAAAGTGTTGAATATGCTAATACACACACACACACACACACACACACACACACACACACACCACACACCACACACACACAAAACACACACAACACACACAACACACACAACACACACACACAACACACACGACACACACAACACACACAACACACACAACACACACACAACACACAACACACACACAACACACACAACACACACACAACACACACAACACACACACAACACACACAACACACACACACAACACACACACACAACATACACACACACAAGACACACACACAACACACACACAACACACACACAACACACACAACACACACAACACACACACAACACACACACAACACACACACACAAAACACACACACAGCACACACAACACACAACACACGCACACACACAGCACACACACATCAGAGTTTTAGATAGCGTTCTATGGTCTATGATCTACAAAACTATCCTTTTGAAGAAATCCAAATGGTGTCTTAAGACAAATGAACAAAAAGTATAAAGTACTTTTAAATCCAAAACTGTTGTTTTACCTCTGGACTCTGTTAGAATCAGAACAAGGAGAACAACACCACCAAACCCTACAAAAATTCTCAGTTTTATAGCAATAGCTGCTTATATAAGCAGAGTTATGTACCTTATCTCACTTATATAGGTGTTTTTACTTTTACGGTATTTTACAGTAGAATTTAAATGGTCAACAATCAAATGCACACCCCACCCAGGTATCAGAACTCTTACTTTCTCAGGGAAAATGAACAAGCCATGCAGGTCAGAGAAAACCTATGTTTTGGAGTAGAATCGTTTCATCCTTGCACTTAGAAGGTTTAGAGATGTCTGCGGGTGTTCACAGAGTGACAGCACGAGGTAGGAAAATGTTAAAATAACATCTTAGGAAACGATCCATACCAGTTGAGGATCCAGCAGTTAGGAATCCCTGCACCTGTAGAACCAGAAAAGGTAGCATGGTCCCTGGTTGAACTAAGGCTAGAAGATCCAGTGACCCTGAAGGGACAGTAGGAGGTTTGCCTGCTCCCGGGCACCAGGCCCCTGTCACTAGCCGCAGTCTCCTAAAGATTGTGGTGATCAGTCATGTAAGGGCTATGGTCCAAGCCCCTCCACAGGAAGAAGACATGGCCTGTGGTCTCCATCTTAATGAGGAACCTAAAGGCCTGGAGGGCTTAGCCAACAATCTGTCCTTCCCAGACATTCCTCCCCGCAAAAAGTATTTAATATCAGGCCCACCCTGAGAAGTAGGGTATGGCTTTACACATCCACTTTCCATCATGACAATAAGTGCCTTAAAACCATGGATGGCCTCTTTTTGTCAGGATCCACTGTGGGGAGTCATGGAGAAGGTCTTTACCTATAGAGCCCTCTAGTCTCCCATAGAAGGACTCTGTGCTCCCAGCCATGACCGCTAAGCCAAGCTCAAGCTGCCTTCAAGCCAAGGAATCTCCCTAAGGGACCAGTTGGAGCTCCCTCCTTCTCCTTTCCCCCCAACTCCCCAGGCCCTGGGCTAGATCTAGCAGCCTGCCCACCCCGACTCCATTCTCAGCGTCTGGGTGTCCGAGAGACTGAGAACCAGACTGCCCTGACCTCACAGCAGGCTGTGTAGCTGAAACATCCTCTGTAGGGATCATCTAGTTTCCTCTTATTCTTCAAAGCTAACGTTTAAAAAGGAAGGGAGCGAACGAAAGACTCACCAAAGGTCAGACTCACCAAAGGTCATGCTGTATCAAATCCAGAGTCTTCTCATTTCACTGTGAGGTAGTAAAGAGATATTCATTTAATTTCATATCAGGTAATGCTATTTAAAAGAAAGAATTGCTTAAGATAATAGGAAGTTGGTTATGATATATAGTTGAACTGCTGAGGACAAAATTAGTCTTATAAATGCAAAAGGGAACATCCTGGGGATGTGAAGGAGTTGTCTGTGATTTCTGCCAATCTCTGGAATCCATCGAGCTTCATCTAAAGACTACCTATAACAAACGTAACCAGAATGGACCTTTTTAAAGTTTCCCCTCACACAAACTGAAACTAACAAAATACTATGACCTCAGAAATGGGATGTAGTAATTATTGTGTCCCTGTGGTCACTCAACGTGATAGAAAATCATTACAGAGAAAACACTGTGGCTCACAGTTTGGAAGGTCTCAGTGAATCCTGGTGGGGGGGACATGGCACAGAGGCTCAGAGCATGGGGATGGAGCAAGGGTAAAGCTATTCTCCTCACGGTGAATCAGGAAGCAGACCAAAAGGTCAGAGCCAGAGGCTGGGTGTAAATCTCAAAGTCTGGACCCAGATAACCTACTTCTGCAAGCTGAGCCCTATCCCCTAAAGGTTCCATGATCTCCCCAGGCAACCAGATCAATGGGAAAAGGCATATGCAAACACATGAGCCTATAGGAGCCAAGCCATGACTCAGGGTAAAAAGATATGGCTCTGAGTGGCAAGAAGAAACACAATTGTCCTTGCCAGGTGTCCTACTAAGAAATCGGCATTGAGGGAAATGTGTAGCAATAAGGAAAACAAAAGAGCAAACACATGCCCAAGACCTTAGTTCTAGCTGGCTATGGGTTTAACACTTTCCCCAACGTGCTGGCAGACACAAACCCATGTCTTCTTGAAACACATTCAAACTGAGCCTGACACAAGTCAGGTAACTAAAGATGTGAGAGAGAAAATGGAGGACAGTGGGAGGCTCTGAACAGGATTGGTCTGCCTGCAATCTGATTATTACCATTGTGTTAACAGTAGACTCCGTTTTTTTATGGGTAGTTACTGGTCCAGAACAAAATCAAAACGAACAAGCAAGCAAGCAAACAAACAAACAAACAAACAAAAACCAAACATTTTCTCTCTGCCCCCGCCACGGTATACACACATCACTTCCCCTGGGGTCAATGCTCTGACAACCCTCAGAGTGGAACATTTGTTACAACAGATGAACCGATATTGATACACCATTACCACCAAAGCCCACAGTTCACACTAAGGTGCATGCTTGGCTGTACCCATTCTGTAAGTTTGAACAAATATCTAGCATGTAGCCCCCGTTCAGTATCATGAGAAGAATTTCCCACACTCCTCCCGTTCATTTCTGCTTTCCTCATCCTCTGACAGCCCCTGCTGCTTCCAGAATGTCGTACGGTTGGAATAAAACACTACACCCCCTTCTCATATTGCTTCTTTGTTCAGTAGTGAGTATGAAGTTTCTGCTATGGCTCCCATTGTTTAGCAGCTCGACTCTTTCCAACAGAATGCTATGGCATTGTGCAGATGACCTGTGTTCCCGTCATTCGCTCATTAAAATGCATCTTGTTTGCCGTTGCGTTTTGGCACAATTGAAAATAAAATCCCACCTGTCTTGTGTGGGTTTTCAACATGCGTTTTCAACTCACCTGTGCTTTCACCAAGTAGCGAAGTTTCTCGAATATATAACAAAATATATTTGGTTTTATAAGAAACCCACAAACGAGGTCAGTTTTGCCCCACGTCCTCCACACTGCTTGCTGTGGTGAATCTGGGCTGTGGGTGTGTGGTGCTGTCTCGATGGCTTCTCTCTACACCCCCCCTGCAGCTTATCTTGTGGTCCTCTTTCCTTATACTTCTCTACTTATTCAGTGTAACTTCTTCCCTGTCGTGCTTTGGCCCATTTTAAGAAACTGAGTTGTTTCTTCTCGTTGAGTTTTACGTGTTCTTTGAATATTCTGAATAAGAGACAATGCTTTGTCTGAGTTTTGTTTTGTCTGTCATTTCTTTCTCTTTACAGTGCCTTCCACTGAGAATACTTTGATGTTGATGAAGTCCACCTCACCATTGTTTCCTATTAATACTGTGAGTCATTGCCAAACCTATTATATTATGGTTCCTATTATAGTATCTTCTAGGAGTTTTATAGCTTTCTTTTTATATTTTGATTTGCTATATATATTGTTAGAGTTATTTAAGTAGGAACAACTATGGAAATGCTAAGCATACAGCAATAAGATTTTAGGGGATGAAATATAATTAAACCCACTGGTTATAATGTACACTATAGCAACTAAATGGTAAGAGACATCGCATAAGTAATAATTTGAATAAATATTTAAAACCCATGAAATTTATATTCTAAAAACTGTAAGGCTTAAGCAAATTAACTGATAAAGTGAAGAGGCCTCCCACATACATGAATCACTACTGTTAAGGTGAAAATATTTCCCATATCAATCTGGAGATACTTCGTAATGCCTGTTAAAACTGTCGGTTATTTATTTGCAATACAATTTCAAAATTCATATATATTTATTTGTTTCAATGAAATAAGAAACATCAAAGAACAGAAAAGGAAGGGAAGAGGAAGGAAGGAAGGAAGGAAGGAAGGAAGGAAGGAAGGAAGGAAGGAAGGAAAGGGGAGGGACAAATTGATAAGGAGAGGAGAGAATGATGTTGAAGAATATCCCTGATTTTCAAGTTGCTATAAAGTCACAAGGGTGATATGATTTGCACTGACATAAGAATGAAATGAGAATGCTTTGCAATGATTTAATATTCAATGGAATATTCAAACTAAAAGATGTTCAAAAATAACTGCATGAATTAAATGCATTAAAGATTCCTCACACAGGGCACCAAAATGCAGCTTGTTTGAATGCATTAATAATAAACTCTGACTTGCCAATAATGTGTTGCATTAAGGAAAGAAATCGAAGCACTTTCCCTTGGTGTCATTTAACTGAGCTCAAGTTTAGAGTTGAATTTGCTACTTCACTTACCCTGTCTTCTGTTCCTAATCCTCCATCTGAGTTCGCCTGTCTGAAAGCTGTCTTGTGACTCTGTCCCTGTGTCTGTCTGAGTGCATCCATCCCTAACAAAGATCTTTGTCCTTTATTTATTGAACAGCACAGAAAGCATCACATGGGCAAAGGATGAGGGAAACACTACAGAAATGTTTAACCCAGTTTTACAAGGGATTAAGTCACTGCCTCCAACTGACCCCAAAGGACCCAGATAACAAATGGTCCTAGAAACATCATTGTTCCTCAAGCAATATCCAAATGGTGCAAAATCTAAAATGGGTATTCATTTATATTGAAGATTGCTTTCAACTTCTATTTTTACTCTTTTCAACAAAGGGCTACTCAAACACACATGCGTCAAGGGCACAGAAGAGATGTGCATTAGCTTACGTTGGAAAAGTTGATGGCATGGGAAATATAAGGCAAGTAAGGTTGTCTGATACATGATTCTCTTCAAAGCAGGTTAAATAATCAAGCTGCATACACTGTAGGATAGCAGTCTTAAGTCCTGCTGGGACATTGTTAACACTAGCTGTGAGGTCTAGTAAAAGTTCCAATCTCTTAGGATGTAAGAGATATTTTCTTCACTCTACATTGCCACAATAACAAGTGTTGGGAAGAATGTAGTGGTGTTGGGGCATATTTCCAATGTGAGTAAGATACAACACTGTACCTGGATTGACAGTTTCCCTAGATATTAACATAAAATTACCATATGACCTCACTACTCACTCATGAGTACATATATGAAAATGTGTGTGTCTGTCTGTTTGTCTCTGTCTCTCTTTGCCTCTCTCTCTCTCCCTCCCTAGTAAATAAAATATAATTTAGAGACAGACCATTGTCAAGCAGACACGTTAGAAGAGCTATCATACAAGCATGTAACCCACTGCAACAGATTCTGACAAAATTGAAAAGATAATCATTTTGCAAAGCAGAAATCCTAGCAGATGTCGAAAGAGCTGTTCTATCTACATACAGTTTCCCCAGCAAGCAGCCAGATCCTTACCAATATCCATGGATAGGAAAAATTATAAACAACCATCAAGAAAGTCGTGTCCGTTCTCAGATACAATCACAAAGTTGACTTCCCAACTTAATTTAGCAAGGCCGTTTCCCCCCCCCCCCCCCCAGAGCTGATGACATGACCCGTGGATGACAAGAACGCTGGGACTTGCTGATTACTGTGTGTTCTGCTGTGCTGTGACCATCATTACGGCATCTCCTGTCAGGATGGCTTCTGAGTCAACCGATCAAACCTTTCTGAAACTAAAAGGATTAAAGAACAGAAAAACAGAAATTTGAAGTGTGTGAGGCAGAGTTTAACAGAGAGTTAGACTAGGTCTCTGTCCTGTAAGCTAGATGGTTCCGGAACTGTCAAGGATTAGAGCCTGGAGCCCTGACAGCCCCAAGAAACCAGGTTTGCCATTAATAAGCCAATTAAATGAAGACGTGTTATTAAACTTCAAGAAAAGGGGGTTTATCCAATAAGGCCGCATGGGGAAGAAGGACGTAGACCCAGCAACCCCCTTCACCTTCATCCTCACAGTTTAACATGAGGGTGAAATTTAAATAGGAGTAAAGTGAGAGGCATAGTGAAGGAGTTATGCTCAAGGTGTGGTCCTGTCCATCATTGACATTGTCTCTGCTCCTGCAAGGGAATCTGGTAAGTTGTTGAATTGATTAAAGGCTTTAGCGGGTTTTTTTCTTTTTCTTTTTTTGTCCCAGTATAAGAGTCCCAAAGAAAAACCAATTCCTTGGGTTCCTTGTTCTAATGGTCCAGATAGTCAGATTTAGGGACAAACGCATCACATTCCTTGCAGGCACGTCAGTCGTACGATTGTATCTCAGACCCTCAATTCCACTGTTACTATTATAGACTTCACATTTTGAAAGAAAACTACTAAGTTAAATTAATCAGCGCTGGATAGCTGACTACCCATAAAATATAAAAATATGTCAATGACTTGCTGGCTCCTAAGTAGTATATTTGTAAAGAAACATTTGAGTAATTGCTATTCAGTTGGTGACCTCTTGGGAACGGTTATGAGGTATGGCCTTGCTGGAGGACATGTGTTACTAGGGATGATTTTGAAAGCTTAAAGTTCAGTGCCAATTCAAGCCTGTGAAGTCTGTGCTCTGTTTCTTGCTTGCAGTTCAAGATGTGAGTTCTCAGACTTTTCGGCTACCATGCCTAGTACTTCCCTACTCTGATGGTGAACGACTCTTATCCCTCTGGAACTGTAAGTTCCAAATTAGCCATTCCTTCTGTAAGATGCCCAGGACTTGGTGTTTTAGCACAACAAAAAAGTAACCAATTCACATAGACTAGATGTGTGTGTGTGTGTGTGTGTGTGTGTGTGTGTGTGATATCATATTGATATTCTCAATATCATATTGATAATATATCAATACTAATAATATGTAGGGGAGGTTGTAATTCATTATGGGGAGGCTTAGGGACTGCAAAGACTTGAAACAGCTGAAACAGTTGGTCCATTATCTACCTGGTATGAGAAATACCTGATGAAGCCTGTTTTGATAGCCGCTCATCCTCCTTAGGCTTCTGTTTCCTTATCTACTGGATTCAAACTGTAAACCACTGACATCACACCTGCCTGGAGTGGAGTGCTGCGTGCTCTGAGAGATGAGTCTGTCATCAAGGATAAACCTCACTTCTGTGATTTACAAGTTCCGTAAGAGCTGTCAGGTGAAGGAGCACTGGGGCACAGGTGGCCTTGGCTTCTTCCACAGCAACATCTGGTTTTCACAGAGTGATATCCGAGTAGTTATTCAAACAGAGGATTCCACGGCCTCTCATTGAAATTTTGATTTTATAAATTGAGCTGAAGGATCATGCTTTGTGCAAACACTGCAGGTAATTATGCCCTAGGCAAGCTGTTTGACATACATTGAGATGGCAAGATTAATAATGGTACAAATCATGATTAAGGCTTGCTGCCCACACATAAAGACTTGAATGTGATTCCTAGCAGCCATGTAAAAATACATGTGGTAGTATAGAGTCTGTCATCCCAGCCCTGGGGATCCAGATGTGGTAAATCCCTGGGTCTCTTTGATCCCTAGTCTAATCTAATTACGAAGCCCCAGGTCCTAGTGAGACAATCTGTATTGTAAGAGACGGTGGGCTACTCCTGAAGAAGACCATTTGAGACTGACCTCTTACCGCCATCACACACAAGTAATGCTACAAACTGGCTGTATTGGTGTAGATTGGGGAGATCATCCACATCACAGCACCAAATCTTTTATTACAAAAAAAAGAAAATATTTATGTAAGAGGTTTTGAGTTTTCGGGTTTATTTAGGAAAGTTTCTGAGGAAGGGGTTGGGTACAAGACTTTCACTTGGATTTTTCTGAACTTATTTCATTCTGTGGGTGCTTCCCACCAACGATGCCTCCTAGGCTGCAAATTCCCGAATTCAAGCTGATTGCTTTTCTTAATGAGACCCAGAGGCAACTCTTCTGTATTGCTATGGAGACGAGAGGAAGAGCAGGACCAGCAGTGAAAAAGAAAATGTTTTATGACTCAAAGGGAAG
Organism: Rattus norvegicus; assembly: GCF_021556685.1. Lineage (NCBI taxonomy): Eukaryota > Metazoa > Chordata > Mammalia > Rodentia > Muridae > Rattus > Rattus norvegicus. Next base: position 5,265,881 of record NC_141534.1, read on the forward strand.
AAGGAACAGAACAACTAGAAGCTAATGGACAGTAACTTGAACCCAGCTCATAGATCAAAGAGGTCGCTCTGAGAGCCCCCACACTGTTTCTATTACAACCTGTGTCTCAGTCCAAGTGTTTGTTCAGGGATACAAGAACCGGAAACCCCCACCAGTGCCCACAGACCCAGAGAACAAGACTGTTGTGAAAACTAAGGGAGGCTGTATGAGTAAGCCTCATTGCAAACTGAAGGGACTCACAGTTCATCCTAAACCAAAGGCTTTGATTCTAGTCCCCTGTACATGACGAAAGGGAGACTTGAATGAAAAACCCTTAGTTCTAGAAACGGATGGAAGGTTTTACTCCACTTAAGTCTGAGGACGTAGGCGCTGAACAGTGGAAGAGAATGTTCTCATAAAATAGGCTTCTGTTGACGAGTGTGTAAAACGTATTGAAATGGTTCTTGGAAGAAATACATAGCATACGATTACACCTTCTGTAAGTTGGAAGTTTCCGAGAAGCAATTAAAGTGTAGCCTTCAGTGGGTACCACAGCGGAGTATCTCCAATTCAATGTAGCAAGTACAAGAGCTGGACCTATATCCCAGCCTCCTATCTCAGCATCACCCAGTGCCCCTCCGTTTGTAAAGCTCCTCCAGTATGGTTGAACTGTAACAATTTGCCAAACTATGTGGATCCCCAAACTAAAGCAAGCCGTTTCTCTAAATTCTCACCCCACCCACCCTCGTAGTGTCTCAGAGACAGGCGGACCGTTAGGATGTAATATGGACTACTGATTAACCACATCATGGATCTTCTCTTTCCTGTGAAACCTGTAAGAAGGGTTTTCCACTCTGCCGTGGAGGCCTGGACTCAGAGGGTCTGCCATGCTAATGCCTGCACATCTGTTTCTAGAGCTATTAACATTATTCTAATAAGCCTCTAATTCAGTGATTCAAAACCTCTGGGTAGTGACCTCTTTGGTGGTTCAAATGACCCTTTCCCAAGAGTCACATATCGAATATCCACCATATCAGATACTTACATTAAGATTCATAACAGTAGCAAAATTACAGTTAGGAAGTAGTGACAAAATAATCGTATGGTTGGGGGTCACTACAACACGAGGAACTGTATTAAAGAGTTGCAGCATTAGGAAGGCATAGAATCACTGTTCTAATGCAGAAAAAAAATCAAAAATAAAACCAGTTTGCCTCAGTGACCACCTTGAGCTTAAAGCCTGAAACCTTCCCATGAGAAAAGCTGACTCTCAGGCAGAGGATTGAACAGCCTGCTCTGGAGGAGAAAATTTCTATTTGACCTCCGAGTATCCTCATTCTCTGGTGCTTATATGGCGTCATGGAGTGCATTGTCTCGTCGGCCTTTTCATTACCGAGTGAGAGGATTTATTTATGATTCATGGAGGGAGACTTTGTCATAGGACAATGAGACTGATTTTAATTTTGGCAGCCAAAGGAGTGAGGTTGTTCAGAGCTGGTGAAAAGCCCAGGGGAATCACTAATGGGAAGTGTGGGTGCACAAGAAGGGAGACATTGGGCAGAAGGTGACAGCATGGCACAGATACTGTATGCTGGTGTGTCAGTCATCGAACCCATTGAACCTCAGGAACATCTTCATTTAGGCAAGGAGTTTTAGGTCACTTCACAGACAGCTCCTATTAGAGGTGCAAGGTCCCTCAGACCGTGAAGTGAACTTAAAGGGTGAAGCCTCATGGCAGGGGCCCAAGGAGGAAAAGCTTGGTTACCTGTCCCCAGCACACCAATTAAAGAGACAGTAGCAGGAAAAACGAAAAGCATCACAAGTTCGTTGTTCCCACGGGGTCACATGTGTAACTCTAACAGATAGAGTGTGGTGCTTTCTTCCTGATGGGCATCATGGATTCAATGGCTCCTCTTAGCTGTCCCAGAAGCTATGTTCATTTATGGATGTGTACCCATTGCTATGCTGCATGTTCACACATTGACTAACACTTCCTCCTTTCCTCTTCATTTGAATGTTCTGGGGGACGCCATTAGACAGGAAAGGAATTGTTTCGGTTCTTGGTATTTGGAGCGGAAAGAAACAGCTTCTGGCTTCAGTATTATCACAAAAGCTCCACTCTTGCTCTTTGATTTAAGATTACCCTCAGTAACCATTTCATACTTTTAAACATACTGTATTTATCTTCAGGAAGTCTGTGAAAATCAAAGCTATGCTTTTGGGGGTGAACTTTGTCAATACGCATGTGGTTTTGGTGCTTTTTTTTTTTTAAATGATAAGAAACCAGAATAATGAGCTTGGGGCATAGATCAGTAGTAGAGCCTTTGCCTGATATGCAGAAGGCACTAGGTTTGATTCTTAACATAAAAAAAAAAAAAAAATGACGGGGCCGGAGAGATAGCTCAGTGGTTAAGAGTACTGACTGCTCTGGGCTGGAGAGATGGCTCAGCCGTTAAAGGCTAGGCTCACAACCAAATATATAAGAGTACTGACTGCTCTTCCAGAGGTCCTGAGTTCAATTCCCAGCAACCACATGGTGGCTCACAACCATCTGTAATGGGATCCTATTCCCTCTTCTGGTGTGTCTGAGTACAGTGTAAAAAAAAAAAAGACATAGTAGCCACAATTAGCAATAATGATGATGACTAAGGTGATGATCATGATGAAGATGATGGTGATAATGATGATAAATCTAAGTTCAGTATGGTGGTATTTGTCCATAATCCTAGCAGTCAAAAGGCTGAAGAAGGTGGATCAAAGTTTCAAGGCCATTCTGGGCTTGACAGCAATTCTCAAATAATGACATTTCCTACCTCTAGATGTGATAGGTATCTACTAAATTATGAAAATGTTTAAAAGTATCAAGAAAAAGATAATTACAAAGTAGGCCAAGTCCCATCACTCACAATCAAGAGCAGCAAGCTTGAATGCTGTTCTAGACTCTTCTCTTTGTGTGTGTGCAGATAAAACCAGGCATAGATGAGTAAGCAGGCTTTAAGAAATAGCAGATCACAGAATTAATGGAATTTATGAGAAATAGTATATTAAAATGTTCCCAACCTTAAGAAAAAAACGGAAAAAAAAATCCCTGAACCTTAGTTATTATCTTCTTTTAGAAAAGTATTCTTTGTTAAGAGTAAGAAAAGATGTTGTTGTTGTTGTTTGTTTGTTTTTAATATCATTAATTTGCCATTGCTTGCTTACCTCGAAATCTTTTATTTAGATGTGGTCTGTTATGATTCCATCGTCCTTTCACAGCCAACCCCTCTTCCTCCTCCTCAGCTCTTCCAACTTCTGTTATTCTATTATTTTCATTTTGATATCTATCAGGAACTGTGAATAGTCGGTTTTCCTCACCTGCAAACTGATAACTTAGAGAGGACACCAGGATCCTGGACCAGAAGCAAAGGGCTCTATTACAATCATATAATAATAATCATAATAATACTTTGGCACCAGGCCAAAGTAGTTTTGCTTCAGTCCCAGTTGCCCTCGAGTCCCACACAGGGAATTCATTTGGGCCCATGTAGGTGCCCTATGTATCCAGTGAGTGTCTCTGTGGAAGAGAATTTAGGGATTCGTACATCCCTGATAGTCCCTATTAACAATAACTACTATATTTTCACCTTTCGTGTCCCCGATAATTTTTAAATAGTTTGTTTGTTACCTAGTAGAAAGTCTCAATTTGGATTTAACCTACATTTCTTCATGATTTGCATTGTTTTTCTACAAATGATGTATGATCTCCAGGGTAAAAATGGAAGTGTTACCACCCAGGCTTCAACACTGCAGTTATTGTTTTAAAATTTCCAATTAATGAAATTCATAGGGATACAGACTGATATAAAAATATTTTCCTCCTCAAACAACAGTCTACTTTCAATATCCACTGATACTTCTTAACTGAGTCCATCTTTGCTAGGATGGATGTCTTAGCCAGTGTTCCATTGCTGTTAAAGGACACCATGACCAAGACAACTCTTATAAAGAAAGCATTTCACTGTGGGCTTATCTACAACTTCAGAGGGTTATTCCATTATCAGCATGGTGGGTGAGCATGGTGCCAAAACAGTAGTTATGAGCTATATCTTCATCCAAAGGCAGCAGCCAGAGGAGCGGGGAGAGAGAGAGAGAGAGAGAGAGAGAGAGAGAGAGAGAGAAAGAGAGAGAGAATAAGGAAGAGAAAGGAAGAGAGAGTCTGGGCCTGGTGTAGAGTTTTGAAGCCCCAAAGCCCACCCCAATGATTAACTGCCTCCAACAAGGCAATAACTCCTATGATGGTTTGTATATGTTTGGCCCAGAGAGTGGCACTATTAGGAGATGTGGCCTTGTTGGAATAGGTGTGTCAGTGTGGGTGTGGACTTTAAGACCCTTATCCTAGTTGCCTGGAAGTCAGTCTTCACCTGCTTGTCTTCAGAACAAGATGTTGAATTCTCAGCTCCTCCGGTGCCATTTCTGCCTGGGCACTGTCATGCTCCTGCCTTGATGATAATGGACTCAATCTCTGAGCTGGTAAGCCAGCGCCAATTAAATATTGTCCTTTATAATACCCTTGGCAGGGAAGGGAGAGGCAAAGATTAAAACAGAGACTGAAGGAACACCCATTCAGAGCCTGCCCCACATGTGGCCCATACATATACAGCCACCCAATTAGACAAGATGGATGAAGCAAAGAAGTGCAGACCGACAGGAGCCGGATGTAGATCGCTCCTGAGAGACACAGCCAGAATACAGCAAATATAGAGGCGAATGCCAGCAGCAAACCACTGAACTGAGAATAGGTCCCCTATTGAAGGAATCAGAGAAAGAACTGGAAGAGCTTGAAGGGGCTCGAGACCCCAAAAGTACAACAATGCCAAGCAACCAGAGCTTCCAGGGACTAAGCCACTACCTAAAGACTATACATGGACTGACCCTGGACTCTGACCCCATAGGTAGCAATGAATATCCTAGTAAGAGCACCAGTGGAAGGGGAAGCCCTGGGTCCTGCTAAGACTGAACCCCCAGTGAACTAGTCTATGGGGGGAGGGCGGCAATGGGGGGAAGGTTGGGAGGGGAACACCCATAAGGAAGGGGAGGGGGGAGGGGGATGTTTGCCCGGAAACCGGGAAAGGGAATAACACTGGAAATGTATATAAGAAATACTCAAGTTAATAAAAAAAAAAAGAAAAAAAAAGAAAAAAAAAGAAAAAAATATTGTCCTTTATGATGTCTATTCACAGTAGTAAAACCCTCCTAATCCTTTCCAAACAGTTCTACTAACAGGATCAATTATTCAAACACATGATGAGCCGATGGGTACCACTCTCATTCGAACCACCACAATTCTACCTCCTGAACTCCATAATCTTGTGGCCGTAACATCACACAACATTCAGTTAGTCCAACTTTTAAAGTCCCAATAGTCTTTCACGTTCTCAAGACTATTTAAAAGTCCAACATCTCTTTCTGAGACTCAAAAAAAAAAAAAAAAAAAAAGAACAAGAGCAAATCACATAACTACCATATACAATAATGCAGAATATATATTGCCACTCCAAAAAGAGAAATGGGTATAGTGAGAAAACACTTGACCAAAGCAAGAATAAACCAGCAGGGCAAACTCTAAAAACTTCTTGTCTGATGTTGCAGTTTATCAGATGGTTCTTCCCTTCCAGCTTTGCTGACTACAACATACTTCTCTCTCTTGAGCAGTTCCATTCCCTGTCAGCTGCTCTTTTTGGCAGTTATCCCATGACTCTGGTATCTTCAACATCTTGGAGCCCCTAACACAACTCAGGCTTTGCCTTCACAGCTTCATGCAATGGCCACAGCAGGTCTTCATTCAGGGGCATCCCTGGCCTTGGAAGTTTTCCTTAACCTCAGAGGAACCCCTTTCCAAATTCCCTCTCTTATATCCTTCTTGACTCTAAATCCAAAACCACAAGGCTAAAGCTGTTGGTTTCTTCCTCTGGAACCTGCCTCTTTCCTTAAATTACATTTGCATAAGCTTGCTGTTGTTGATGGCTTCCTTTGCTGCTTAAGCTTTCCTTTAATTCCTTTTCATGAGTTGGAAGTTTAGCTAGGTGAGTCTTGTCCTGAAACCACTCCTTTTATTACAGTTTGAATTTGGCCTTTTTCCAGTGTGTGTGTGTGTGTGTGTGTGTGTGTGTGTGTGTGTGTGTGTGTGTGTGTGTGTGTTTATATACACACGAATGCTTGAACTCTAACACTGCATTTCCTGGTGCTCCTTTTCCCCACAAACTCTACATTTTATATTTGTTCTTGCCTTCCTTGGTTTTTCTTGTTGCAGATCTGCAGAAGAGTGATCACTAATACTCACGTAGCATGGTCAATTCAAGACCATTTTGAAATCTCTGCCAATGACACTCATCCAAAAACTCTTCTATTTAGCTTCAGGCAGACTTTTAGGGAAAGCAGCTACATTCTCTGCCAAAATATCACAAGAATATTCTGTGAGCCAATATTTTTGACCCCTGACACCCTTGGAGCTGGGCCTACATAGTCCATGTCACCTTCAGAACCACTGCCTTCCAAGTTCCTACTGGGATGACCAAGTTAAGCTCTGTTTAAAGGTTCTGGTCCAAAGTCCTGAAGTCATCCATATACTTCCAAAAACAGCGTAGTGATACCTGCCACAGCAATGCCCCACGCCCAATATCAACTTCTGTTTTAATCACTGTTATTGCAGTGAAGAGACCAAGGCAAGTCTTACAAAAGATAGCATTTAGCCGGGGGCTTGCTTACAGGCTTAGAGGATTGGTCTATTATAATTACAGTGGGGAATATGGAGGAAGGCAGGTAGACATAGTTCTGGAGGTGTAGCTAAGAGCTACATCCTCATAAAAGGCAACAGGGAGAAAGAGAGAGACAGGTTTGGCAAGGAGCCCACCCACAGTGACATATTACCTTCAGTAAGACCTCACCTCCTAATCCCTACCATACAGTCCTGATAATTGAGGACCAAGCAGCCAAACATGAGTATATGGGGCCCATTCGCTTTTAAATCAGCACAGTGGGTGATTTTTTATATCAATGGATGAACTCCTAATCCCACCATCTCTTTGCATCTCTTCATTGGTAAACAAGAGTTTGAATAATGAGAGGTTTTCTTCTTCCTCCATAAACCCACTTACTCATTCCCTCACTTATTTATATCAATACACACTGTGGTGTCTTATTTTTTTTAAAAAAAAACTTTTATTGCATTTATTTAGTATGGAGTGCAGGTTCTAGCATGCATGTGCAGGTCAGAGGACCACTCGTGGAGGTCAGTCCTTTCCTTCTGCTTTGCGAGTCTAGGAATCGAATTCAGGTCATCTGGCTTGGCAGAAAATGTCTTTCCCCACTGATCCATCTCAACATTCTGTGATTTCCTATTTTATTCCACGGCAAATATTTAACCTACTTTTGCCATTAGACATCACCTTCTACTGGCACCGTAGTCTTCAAAAATGAACCACAAGCTGGGAACTAAATATCCATAGCGTGATTCTGCTCCCCAACATAATCATTTCAAATTCAAGTCAAAACTTTCCATCTCTGAACCCAGGAGGCTTGTGGCAACCTCATAATCCAAAATGGATTCAGCTCACCTTTAAAACTTTTCATGGCCTTCACAGGACCAATGATGTTCAAAAGGCTGAAGTTTCTATCAATTCAAGTTGGTCTTTTAGCCGAAATCCTCTAAAATAAAAAGGAAAGGTATATACTCCCAACACACAATGTCAGAGGGCAGATAGTGCCACCCCAAAGAGGAAAGATGAAGCCAATGCTACGGCGATATACCAGACAGAAACAACATGAAGGAAGGAAGGTTCGTTTTGGCTCAGTTTCAGATAGATCTCGACAGAGAAACAGTCATAGTGGTGGCTTGTCTATGGCAGTAAAAGCACAGGGCAGCAACGTTACATTCCATGGACCAGGAAACAGACTGCCAGCAGCTACGTTCTTTACCAAAATATTATAAGAAAGGCCTCTGAGACAGATGACAATACTTTTCACCTCCAAAACCCCTTTGGGAGCAAGCAAAACCTTCAAAAATGTTTCCCTCACAGTCTATATGTCATAGACGGACTCTACCTCCTAAAATCTCCATGGCCTCCAGAACATCAGTACAACCTGAGGACCAAGCACTCAAAATGGTAGCCTTTGGCAAGCAGCTCAGATGGGTTTTGTTGTCAGCTACATAGAGATGAGCGGTACACCCGGTTCTTTTCCAGAAACCATCTCCCACTGAGCCAAGACCTCTTCCATGACTGCTATTACATTAAACTCAAGTTTCTGCCCTCTCTATCCCCCCACTTGTCTCAGATAATCACAGCACTTGTCCTTTTAAATATAATACCCTTTGTAATACTTTCCCAAGCGATGGAGGGGTCTACTCAAGCTCCTTTCGTGCTTTTATACATTGTATACTAAAGCTCTCCTGAGTAAATACACTGTTACAGTTCATTCAGGTGGAACCCTGCCACTGTCGGGATAGTTTAAATCACCCAGCGTCATCAGGGAATGTCAATTATTCACAATAGAGCATCCAGGACCCGTTTCCCCTGGATACAATGCTATTTATAATAGCACTCAGCAATACCTGAGAGGGCAAGATGGAAATAGACTCTGAATATGCCACATTCATAATTGATCAAAGAATCTGCCACAGTTGTCTTCAAAGGTCTGCTGACAGGTTAGCTGTGACCAGCACCGTTATAACAACCCATCTGGTTTCGTTACAAGCTGGTGATGAATATGTAACATGGCCTCCTTTGAGTTGCTTCCCTTGAGACCACACTTCTTGGGTGGGATTGGTCTGGGCTGCAGGGGAGAAACATTGTAAATAAAGGCCAACTTCTGCAACCGGTCTCAGACTTCCCCATGAATGTTTAAGCACTCATCGTCCTTTTAGATGGAACGAGTGTTAGTTACAGGCCAGAGTGGAAATTTATTTGATGGAGAAATAGGAACTAACCCCAAAGACCTGACCCTGTAACGATTACCCAACAGTCATATACACTGGGTCGACCTGTGTCAGTAGCAGCACGAGTGTGGAATCACCATCAGGCTTCTCACACTGACATCACCATGGGCAACCCTTTTCAGGACCCTGAACTATAAATTCCATTGTTATAATTGATGAAGAATCTAACTTGAAAAAAAAAGTGCTAGAAAAAAACCATTCGGGACTGGGATTCTACCTGAGTTGATTTGGTTTGATCTGTCAAAATGGGTGCCTCAAACACATTTGTTTTCTTTGTTAGATGCCCAAGAGCAGGGTGACTACAGGAGACTACATTCTGATGAGGGCCATTCTCTTGGGTTGCAGGGAACCTTGTACACTCACATGATCCTGAGGGAAAGAGCTCTGATCCCCTTTTCTCCACTCTAAAGCTACTGTCGTGGAAATACCACACTCAAAACCATACCCGAACCTAATTGCTTCTAATGGCCGTGGCTCCAAAACGCATCACATTTGGAGTGACGGTTTCAGCATATGGATTTGGGAATAAAACAATAGATATTCCACAACAGAAGCTTGTCTCAAGGAATCATGTAATGAAGATCCCTTAGATGTTATCAAATTAACAATTAATAGAAAAAAAAGTCTGTAGGGGCTGAAGGGAAGGTTTACAAAGTAAAGCATCTGTCAGCCAAGTATGAAGATCTGAGTTCAAATCTCCAGGAGCCACATAAAGCCAATCTGAGTAGCATGAATCTATATTCCCAGTACTCCTCTGGATAGGTGGGAGGTGGAGAGAGGAGAATCCCTGGAAACTTGCAGACCAGCTAGCCTCATTCTCAGCAACAAACAACAAAGCACCCTGCCTCAAGCAAGACAGAAAACACCCGAGGTTGCCCTCTGACTTCCACAGGCATGCTATGGCGCTATGGCACACGTGCAGCTTCGAGCCTGCTTGTGCACACAAATGCACAAACACGCACCAAGAAAAAGCCTATTTATTACTGTAAATGTATTTTCAATGAAAATATAAATATCGATCTAATTTTTGGAAACTGTTTAATTGGGAGAGGGTAAAGAGATAAACAACTGGACACATCAGGATAATGCATAAAAACCCTCATAAACCATCATTCATGGGACCCCCACCCTGTGTAGCTTGAAGATGATGCTTCCCACCTGAGCATTTCTTCTTGTTGCCCACATCTGCTACACACGACTACCCACTTGGGAAGGACACCGCAGGACCGCAGCCCTTTTCCCTTCTCCTGAGCATGTGTCAGAGCCTATCAGGTACTAGGCCCCTGAGTATTCCTCCTGTTGTTTAGCACAAGGTAATTACCTCTGTAATTGGGCTGTCACTAGAGTGACTTATATTGGTTATTTCTAAGTCATGAATAGAAGGAGATTTTTAAACTAAATGATGTACAGGAAATTTCAGGCCTAGAGCCCAGCCTACCAGGTGACTAATGGGCAGTGTATTTAGTATTGACCTTCATAATAAAAACACTAAAATGTCTTCAAAGAAAAAACAAGGGAAAATATCTATCTTGGTTTTATGAAAAAAAAATTGTTTGCTCCTGTGAAGAGGGTGTTCAGCTGGAGGCCTGACCCTGGCAAACTTGCCTGGCACAGTTTCTGACCTGGCTCTCACGAAGATTGAAGTGCAGTTGCAAGGGTCACAGGGTCAAACCTAGCCCCTTCTGACATCACACATTAGTCTCGGTGCTGTGGTTCCCAGAATTCAGTGGACCTATGTGAACTCTGATGACATAGGAAATATATTACATAAACTGAAAACATCCTACAGGATCTCTCTGGGCTTTCTTTGTGAAATATTGCTTTAGCCTCAGGCAACCTTTCTCAGAGAAGGAAAGCTACAGATAGAACTAGAGTCATTTTAGACACACCTTATGGGGCGGAGGACACTCAAGTCAAACTAAGGATGACTAAATTTAGAGTTTTATTGCTGTGAAGGGACGACATGATGGTGGCAACTCTTATAAGTCAAGCATTTCTTGGTTCTGGGTTACGGGTTCAGCGGTTCAGTCCATTATCATCATGGTGAGAAGCATGGCAGCATGCAGGCAGACTTGGTGCTGGAGGAGCCAAGAGTTGTACATCTTAATCACTCGAAGCTCTGCCTCCACAATGACATGCTTCCTCTAATGATTAGGCCCCACCTCCTGATAGTGCCACTTCCCACAGGGCAAGCATTCAAACCATCATAGCAAGCAAGCTCAGTCATTGAGCACAAATATATTAAACCTACTAATATTTATAGTGGGTGAGGAATTAGAGTCTTCCTCTTCAAGGGAGCGTGATGGATGAAATGAAGAATAGGGTTGGCTGGTAGAGTTTGTAACATAGACTATAGGAAGCATGGGGAAAGATTGGCATAGAAACATTCAGAACATCCAAAGCTGAGTGGAGCAAAGGGAGTGGAAGAAATCCCGATGAGAGTGTTGGCTGAAGTGTGTCGTCCTCCAGAGTTTTAGTTAGACTACATGTAAAGGGGCCATTCAAAGGAGCTACCCCACACCTCTTCCCTGGGTACGTATACCATGCTATAGAACCCATACTACACCTACACATACAGCACCTACACACTGTGCCCACTGTACACGAAGTACACCACACATATATACATACTACATGCCACGCACAAGCACCACGCCAAACTGTATC